>NC_081228.1:9776594-9954214 GCF_902713425.1 Acipenser ruthenus | reverse complement strand
GGAATTTTAACGAACACATATATTTAAAGCATGTATTTTACCTGGCTGATCCAGCTGTGTCTCTTCATTGTATTTTACCTGGCTGATCCAGCTGTGTCTCTTCATTGTATTTTACCTGGCTGATCCAGCTGTGTCTCTTCATTGTATTTTACCTGGCTGATCCAGCTGTGTCTTCTTCATTGGTATTTTACCTGGCTGATCCAGCTGTGTCTCTTCATTGTATTTTACCTGGCTGATCCAGCTGTGTCTCTTCATTGTATTTTACCTGGCTGATCCAGCTGTGTCTCTTCATTGTATTTTACCTGGCTGATCCAGCTGTGTCTCTTCATTGTATTTTACCTGGCTGATCCAGCTGTGTCTCTTCATTGTATTTTACCTGGCTGATCCAGCTGTGTCCTCTTCATTGTATTTTACCTGGCTGATCCAGCTGTGTCTCTTCATTGTATTTTACCTGGCTGATCCAGCTGTGTCTCTTCATTGTATTTTACCTGGCTGATCCAGCTGTGTCTCTTCATTGTATTTTACCTGGCTGATCCAGCTGTGTCTCTTCATTGTATTTTACCTGGCTGATCCAGCTGTGTCTCTTCATTGTATTTTACCTGGCTGATCCAGCTGTGTCTCTTCATTGTATTTTACCTGGCTGATCCAGCTGTGTCTCTTCATTGTATTTTACCTGGCTGATCCAGCTGTGTCTCTTCATTGTATTTTACCTGGCTGATCCAGCTGTGTCTCTTCATTGTATTTTACCTGGCTGATCCAGCTGTGTCTCTTCATTGTATTTTACCTGGCTGATCCAGCTGTGTCTCTTCATTGTATTTTACCTGGCTGATCCAGCTGTGTCTCTTCATTGTATTTTACCTGGCTGATCCAGCTGTGTCTCTTCATTGTATTTTACCTGGCTGATCCAGCTGTGTCTCTTCATTGTATTTTACCTGGCTGATCCAGCTGTGTCTCTTCATTGTATTTTACCTGGCTGATCCAGCTGTGTCTCTTCATTGTATTTTACCTGGCTGATCCAGCTGTGTCTCTTCATTGTATTTTACCTGGCTGATCCAGCTGTGTCTCTTCATTGTATTTTACCTGGCTGATCCAGCTGTGTCTCTTCATTGTATTTTACCTGGCTGATCCAGCTGTGTCTCTTCATTGTATTTTACCTGGCTGATCCAGCTGTGTCTCTTCATTGTATTTTACCTGGCTGATCCAGCTGTGTCTCTTCATTGTATTTTACCTGGCTGATCCAGCTGTGTCTCTTCATTGTATTTTACCTGGCTGATCCAGCTGTGTCTCTTCATTGTATTTTACCTGGCTGATCCAGCTGTGTCTCTTCATTGTATTTTACCTGGCTGATCCAGCTGTGTCTCTTCATTGTATTTTACCTGGCTGATCCAGCTGTGTCTCTTCATTGTATTTTACCTGGCTGATCCAGCTGTGTCTCTTCATTGTATTTTACCTGGCTGATCCAGCTGTGTCTCTTCATTGTATTTTACCTGGCTGATCCAGCTGTGTCTCTTCATTGTATTTTACCTGGCTGATCCAGCTGTGTCTCTCATTGTATTTTACCTGGCTGATCCAGCTGTGTCTCTTCATTGTATTTTACCTGGCTGATCCAGCTGTGTCTCTTCATTGTATTTTACCTGGCTGATCCAGCTGTGTCTCTTCATTGTATTTTACCTGGCTGATCCAGCTGTGTCTCTTCATTGTATTTTACCTGGCTGATCCAGCTGTGTCTCTTCATTGTATTTTACCTGGCTGATCCAGCTGTGTCTCTTCATTGTATTTTACCTGGCTGATCCAGCTGTGTCTCTTCATTGTATTTTACCTGGCTGATCCAGCTGTGTCTCTTCATTGTATTTTACCTGGCTGATCCAGCTGTGTCTCTTCATTGTATTTTACCTGGCTGATCCAGCTGTGTCTCTTCATTGTATTTTACCTGGCTGATCCAGCTGTGTCTCTTCATTGTATTTTACCTGGCTGATCCAGCTGTGTCTCTTCATTGTATTTTACCTGGCTGATCCAGCTGTGTCTCTTCATTGTATTTTACCTGGCTGATCCAGCTGTGTCTCTTCATTGTATTTTACCTGGCTGATCCAGCTGTGTCTCTTCATTGTATTTTACCTGGCTGATCCAGCTGTGTCTCTTCATTGTATTTTACCTGGCTGATCCAGCTGTGTCTCTTCATTGTATTTTACCTGGCTGATCCAGCTGTGTCTCTTCATTGTATTTTACCTGGCTGATCCAGCTGTGTCTCTTCATTGTATTTTACCTGGCTGATCCAGCTGTGTCTCTTCATTGTATTTTACCTGGCTGATCCAGCTGTGTCTCTTCATTGTATTTTACCTGGCTGATCCAGCTGTGTCTCTTCATTGTATTTTACCTGGCTGATCCAGCTGTGTCTCTTCATTGTATTTTACCTGGCTGATCCAGCTGTGTCTCTTCATTGTATTTTACCTGGCTGATCCAGCTGTGTCTCTTCATTGTATTTTACCTGGCTGATCCAGCTGTGTCTCTTCATTGTATTTTACCTGGCTGATCCAGCTGTGTCTCTTCATTGTATTTTACCTGGCTGATCCAGCTGTGTCTCTTCATTGTATTTTACCTGGCTGATCCAGCTGTGTCTCTTCATTGTATTTTACCTGGCTGATCCAGCTGTGTCTCTTCATTGTATTTTACCTGGCTGATCCAGCTGTGTCTCTTCATTGTATTTTACCTGGCTGATCCAGCTGTTGTCTCTTCATTGTATTTTACCTGGCTGATCCAGCTGTGTCTCTTCATTGTATTTTACCTGGCTGATCCAGCTGTGTCTCTTCATTGTATTTTACCTGGCTGATCCAGCTGTGTCTCTTCATTGTATTTTACCTGGCTGATCCAGCTGTGTCTCTTCATTGTATTTTACCTGGCTGATCCAGCTGTGTCTCTTCATTGTATTTTACCTGGCTGATCCAGCTGTGTCTCTTCATTGTATTTTACCTGGCTGATCCAGCTGTGTCTCTTCATTGTATTTTACCTGGCTGATCCAGCTGTGTCTCTTCATTGTATTTTACCTGGCTGATCCAGCTGTGTCTCTTCATTGTATTTTACCTGGCTGATCCAGCTGTGTCTCTTCATTGTATTTTACCTGGCTGATCCAGCTGTGTCTCTTCATTGTATTTTACCTGGCTGATCCAGCTGTGTCTCTTCATTGTATTTTACCTGGCTGATCCAGCTGTGTCTCTTCATTGTATTTTACCTGGCTGATCCAGCTGTGTCTCTTCATTGTATTTTACCTGGCTGATCCAGCTGTGTCTCTTCATTGTATTTTACCTGGCTGATCCAGCTGTGTCTCTTCATTGTATTTTACCTGGCTGATCCAGCTGTGTCTCTTCATTGTATTTTACCTGGCTGATCCAGCTGTGTCTCTTCATTGTATTTTACCTGGCTGATCCAGCTGTGTCTCTTCATTGTATTTTACCTGGCTGATCCAGCTGTGTCTCTTCATTGTATTTTACCTGGCTGATCCAGCTGTGTCTCTTCATTGTATTTTACCTGGCTGATCCAGCTGTGTCTCTCATTGTATTTTACCTGGCTGATCCAGCTGTGTCTCTTCATTGTATTTTACCTGGCTGATCCAGCTGTGTCTCTTCATTGTATTTTACCTGGCTGATCCAGCTGTGTCTCTTCATTGTATTTTACCTGGCTGATCCAGCTGTCTCTTCATTGTATTTTACCTGGCTGATCCAGCTGTGTCTCTTCATTGTATTTTACCTGGCTGATCCAGCTGTGTCTCTTCATTGTATTTTACCTGGCTGATCCAGCTGTGTCTCTTCATTGTATTTTACCTGGCTGATCCAGCTGTGTCTCTTCATTGTATTTTACCTGGCTGATCCAGCTGTGTCTCTTCATTGTATTTTACCTGGCTGATCCAGCTGTGTCTCTTCATTGTATTTTACCTGGCTGATCCAGCTGTGTCTCTTCATTGTATTTTACCTGGCTGATCCAGCTGTGTCTCTTCATTGTATTTTACCTGGCTGATCCAGCTGTGTCTCTTCATTGTATTTTACCTGGCTGATCCAGCTGTGTCTCTTCATTGTATTTTACCTGGCTGATCCAGCTGTGTCTCTTCATTGTATTTTACCTGGCTGATCCAGCTGTGTCTCTTCATTGTATTTTACCTGGCTGATCCAGCTGTGTCTCTTCATTGTATTTTACCTGGCTGATCCAGCTGTGTCTCTTCATTGTATTTTACCTGGCTGATCCAGCTGTGTCTCTTCATTGTATTTTACCTGGCTGATCCAGCTGTGTCTCTTCATTGTATTTTACCTGGCTGATCCAGCTGTGTCTCTTCATTGTATTTTACCTGGCTGATCCAGCTGTGTCTCTTCATTGTATTTTACCTGGCTGATCCAGCTGTGTCTCTTCATTGTATTTTACCTGGCTGATCCAGCTGTGTCTCTTCATTGTATTTTACCTGGCTGATCCAGCTGTGTCTCTTCATTGTATTTTACCTGGCTGATCCAGCTGTGTCTCTTCATTGTATTTTACCTGGCTGATCCAGCTGTGTCTCTTCATTGTATTTTACCTGGCTGATCCAGCTGTGTCTCTTCATTGTATTTTACCTGGCTGATCCAGCTGTGTCTCTTCATTGTATTTTACCTGCTGATCCAGCTGTGTCTCTTCATTGTATTTTACCTGGCTGATCCAGCTGTGTCTCTTCATTGTATTTTACCTGGCTGATCCAGCTGTGTCTCTTCATTGTATTTTACCTGGCTGATCCAGCTGTGTCTCTTCATTGTATTTTACCTGGCTGATCCAGCTGTGTCTCTTCATTGTATTTTACCTGGCTGATCCAGCTGTGTCTCTTCATTGTATTTTACCTGGCTGATCCAGCTGTGTCTCTTCATTGTATTTTACCTGGCTGATCCAGCTGTGTCTCTTCATTGTATTTTACCTGGCTGATCCAGCTGTGTCTCTTCATTGTATTTTACCTGGCTGATCCAGCTGTGTCTCTTCATTGTATTTTACCTGGCTGATCCAGCTGTGTCTCTTCATTGTATTTTACCTGGCTGATCCAGCTGTGTCTCTTCATTGTATTTTACCTGGCTGATCCAGCTGTGTCTCTTCATTGTATTTTACCTGGCTGATCCAGCTGTGTCTCTTCATTGTATTTTACCTGGCTGATCCAGCTGTGTCTCTTCATTGTATTTTACCTGGCTGATCCAGCTGTGTCTCTTCATTGTATTTTACCTGGCTGATCCAGCTGTGTCTCTTCATTGTATTTTACCTGGCTGATCCAGCTGTGTCTCTTCATTGTATTTTACCTGGCTGATCCAGCTGTGTCTCTTCATTGTATTTTACCTGGCTGATCCAGCTGTGTCTCTTCATTGTATTTTACCTGGCTGATCCAGCTGTGTCTCTTCATTGTATTTTACCTGGCTGATCCAGCTGTGTCTCTTCATTGTATTTTACCTGGCTGATCCAGCTGTGTCTCTTCATTGTATTTTACCTGGCTGATCCAGCTGTGTCTCTTCATTGTATTTTACCTGGCTGATCCAGCTGTGTCCTCTTCATTGTATTTTACCTGGCTGATCCAGCTGTGTCTCTTCATTGTATTTTACCTGGCTGATCCAGCTGTGTCTCTTCATTGTATTTTACCTGGCTGATCCAGCTGTGTCTCTTCATTGTATTTTACCTGGCTGATCCAGCTGTGTCTCTTCATTGTATTTTACCTGGCTGATCCAGCTGTGTCTCTTCATTGTATTTTACCTGGCTGATCCAGCTGTGTCTCTTCATTGTATTTTACCTGGCTGATCCAGCTGTGTCTCTTCATTGTATTTTACCTGGCTGATCCAGCTGTGTCTCTTCATTGTATTTTACCTGGCTGATCCAGCTGTGTCTCTTCATTGTATTTTACCTGGCTGATCCAGCTGTGTCTCTTCATTGTATTTTACCTGGCTGATCCAGCTGTGTCTCTTCATTGTATTTTACCTGGCTGATCCAGCTGTGTCTCTTCATTGTATTTTACCTGGCTGATCCAGCTGTGTCTCTTCATTGTATTTTACCTGGCTGATCCAGCTGTGTCTCTTCATTGTATTTTACCTGGCTGATCCAGCTGTGTCTTCATTGTATTTTACCTGGCTGATCCAGCTGTGTCTCTTCATTGTATTTTACCTGGCTGATCCAGCTGTGTCTCTTCATTGTATTTTACCTGGCTGATCCAGCTGTGTCTCTTCATTGTATTTTACCTGGCTGATCCAGCTGTGTCTCTTCATTGTATTTTACCTGGCTGATCCAGCTGTGTCTCTTCATTGTATTTTACCTGGCTGATCCAGCTGTGTCTCTTCATTGTATTTTACCTGGCTGATCCAGCTGTGTCTCTTCATTGTATTTTACCTGGCTGATCCAGCTGTGTCTCTTCATTGTATTTTACCTGGCTGATCCAGCTGTGTCTCTTCATTGTATTTTACCTGGCTGATCCAGCTGTGTCCTCTTCATTGTATTTTACCTGGCTGATCCAGCTGTGTCTCTTCATTGTATTTTACCTGGCTGATCCAGCTGTGTCTCTTCATTGTATTTTACCTGGCTGATCCAGCTGTGTCTCTTCATTGTATTTTACCTGGCTGATCCAGCTGTGTCTCTTCATTGTATTTTACCTGGCTGATCCAGCTGTGTCTCTTCATTGTATTTTACCTGGCTGATCCAGCTGTGTCTCTTCATTGTATTTTACCTGGCTGATCCAGCTGTGTCTCTTCATTGTATTTTACCTGGCTGATCCAGCTGTGTCTCTTCATTGTATTTTACCTGGCTGATCCAGCTGTGTCTCTTCATTGTATTTTACCTGGCTGATCCAGCTGTGTCTCTTCATTGTATTTTACCTGGCTGATCCAGCTGTGTCTCTTCATTGTATTTTACCTGGCTGATCCAGCTGTGTCTCTTCATTGTATTTTACCTGGCTGATCCAGCTGTGTCTCTTCATTGTATTTTACCTGGCTGATCCAGCTGTGTCTCTTCATTGTATTTTACCTGGCTGATCCAGCTGTGTCTCTTCATTGTATTTTACCTGGCTGATCCAGCTGTGTCTCTTCATTGTATTTTACCTGGCTGATCCAGCTGTGTCTCTTCATTGTATTTTACCTGGCTGATCCAGCTGTGTCTCTTCATTGTATTTTACCTGGCTGATCCAGCTGTGTCTCTTCATTGTATTTTACCTGGCTGATCCAGCTGTGTCTCTTCATTGTATTTTACCTGGCTGATCCAGCTGTGTCTCTTCATTGTATTTTACCTGGCTGATCCAGCTGTGTCTCTTCATTGTATTTTACCTGGCTGATCCAGCTGTGTCTCTTCATTGTATTTTACCTGGCTGATCCAGCTGTGTCTCTTCATTGTATTTTACCTGGCTGATCCAGCTGTGTCTCTTCATTGTATTTTACCTGGCTGATCCAGCTGTGTCTCTTCATTGTATTTTACCTGGCTGATCCAGCTGTGTCTCTTCATTGTATTTTACCTGGCTGATCCAGCTGTGTCTCTTCATTGTATTTTACCTGGCTGATCCAGCTGTGTCTCTTCATTGTATTTTACCTGGCTGATCCAGCTGTGTCCTCTTCATTGTATTTTACCTGGCTGATCCAGCTGTGTCTCTTCATTGTATTTTACCTGGCTGATCCAGCTGTGTCTCTTCATTGTATTTTACCTGGCTGATCCAGCTGTGTCTCTTCATTGTATTTTACCTGGCTGATCCAGCTGTGTCTCTTCATTGTATTTTACCTGGCTGATCCAGCTGTGTCTCTTCATTGTATTTTACCTGGCTGATCCAGCTGTGTCTCTTCATTGTATTTTACCTGGCTGATCCAGCTGTGTCTCTTCATTGTATTTTACCTGGCTGATCCAGCTGTGTCTCTTCATTGTATTTTACCTGGCTGATCCAGCTGTGTCTCTTCATTGTATTTTACCTGGCTGATCCAGCTGTGTCTCTTCATTGTATTTTACCTGGCTGATCCAGCTGTGTCTCTTCATTGTATTTTACCTGGCTGATCCAGCTGTGTCTCTTCATTGTATTTTACCTGGCTGATCCAGCTGTGTCTCTTCATTGTATTTTACCTGGCTGATCCAGCTGTGTCTCTTCATTGTATTTTACCTGGCTGATCCAGCTGTGTCTCTTCATTGTATTTTACCTGGCTGATCCAGCTGTGTCTCTTCATTGTATTTTACCTGGCTGATCCAGCTGTGTCTCTTCATTGTATTTTACCTGGCTGATCCAGCTGTGTCTCTTCATTGTATTTTACCTGGCTGATCCAGCTGTGTCTCTTCATTGTATTTTACCTGGCTGATCCAGCTGTGTCTCTTCATTGTATTTTACCTGGCTGATCCAGCTGTGTCTCTTCATTGTATTTTACCTGGCTGATCCAGCTGTCTCTTCATTGTATTTTACCTGGCTGATCCAGCTGTGTCTCTTCATTGTATTTTACCTGGCTGATCCAGCTGTGTCTCTTCATTGTATTTTACCTGGCTGATCCAGCTGTGTCTCTTCATTGTATTTTACCTGGCTGATCCAGCTGTGTCTCTTCATTGTATTTTACCTGGCTGATCCAGCTGTGTCTCTTCATTGTATTTTACCTGGCTGATCCAGCTGTGTCTCTTCATTGTATTTTACCTGGCTGATCCAGCTGTGTCTCTTCATTGTATTTTACCTGGCTGATCCAGCTGTGTCTCTTCATTGTATTTTACCTGGCTGATCCAGCTGTGTCTCTTCATTGTATTTTACCTGGCTGATCCAGCTGTGTCTCTTCATTGTATTTTACCTGGCTGATCCAGCTGTGTCTCTTCATTGTATTTTACCTGGCTGATCCAGCTGTGTCTCTTCATTGTATTTTACCTGGCTGATCCAGCTGTGTCTCTTCATTGTATTTTACCTGGCTGATCCAGCTGTGTCTCTTCATTGTATTTTACCTGGCTGATCCAGCTGTGTCTCTTCATTGTATTTTACCTGGCTGATCCAGCTGTGTCTCTTCATTGTATTTTACCTGGCTGATCCAGCTGTGTCTCTTCATTGTATTTTACCTGGCTGATCCAGCTGTGTCTCTTCATTGTATTTTACCTGGCTGATCCAGCTGTGTCTCTTCATTGTATTTTACCTGGCTGATCCAGCTGTGTCTCTTCATTGTATTTTACCTGGCTGATCCAGCTGTGTCTCTTCATTGTATTTTACCTGGCTGATCCAGCTGTGTCTCTTCATTGTATTTTACCTGGCTGATCCAGCTGTGTCTCTTCATTGTATTTTACCTGGCTGATCCAGCTGTGTCTCTTCATTGTATTTTACCTGGCTGATCCAGCTGTGTCATTGTATTTTACTGGCTGATCCAGCTGTGTCTCTTCATTGTATTTTACCTGGCTGATCCAGCTGTGTCTCTTCATTGTATTTTACCTGGCTGATCCAGCTGTGTCTCTTCATTGTATTTTACCTGGCTGATCCAGCTGTGTCTCTTCATTGTATTTTACCTGGCTGATCCAGCTGTGTCTCTTCATTGTATTTTACCTGGCTGATCCAGCTGTGTCTCTTCATTGTATTTTACCTGGCTGATCCAGCTGTGTCTCTTCATTGTATTTTACCTGGCTGATCCAGCTGTGTCTCTTCATTGTATTTTACCTGGCTGATCCAGCTGTGTCCTCTTCATTGTATTTTACCTGGCTGATCCAGCTGTGTCTCTTCATTGTATTTTACCTGGCTGATCCAGCTGTGTCTCTTCATTGTATTTTACCTGGCTGATCCAGCTGTGTCTCTTCATTGTATTTTACCTGGCTGATCCAGCTGTGTCTCTTCATTGTATTTTACCTGGCTGATCCAGCTGTGTCTCTTCATTGTATTTTACCTGGCTGATCCAGCTGTGTCTCTTCATTGTATTTTACCTGGCTGATCCAGCTGTGTCTTCATTGTATTTTACCTGGCTGATCCAGCTGTGTCTCTCATTGTATTTTACCTGGCTGATCCAGCTGTGTCTCTTCATTGTATTTTACCTGGCTGATCCAGCTGTGTCTCTTCATTGTATTTTACCTGGCTGATCCAGCTGTGTCTCTTCATTGTATTTTACCTGGCTGATCAGCTGTGTCTCTTCATTGTATTTTACCTGGCTGATCCAGCTGTGTCTCTTCATTGTATTTTACCTGGCTGATCCAGCTGTGTCTCTTCATTGTATTTTACCTGGCTGATCCAGCTGTGTCTCTTCATTGTATTTTACCTGGCTGATCCAGCTGTGTCTCTTCATTGTATTTTACCTGGCTGATCCAGCTGTGTCTCTTCATTGTATTTTACCTGGCTGATCCAGCTGTGTCTCTTCATTGTATTTTACCTGGCTGATCCAGCTGTGTCTCTTCATTGTATTTTACCTGGCTGATCCAGCTGTGTCTCTTCATTGTATTTTACCTGGCTGATCCAGCTGTGTCTCTTCATTGTATTTTACCTGGCTGATCCAGCTGTGTCTCTTCATTGTATTTTACCTGGCTGATCCAGCTGTGTCTCTTCATTGTATTTTACCTGGCTGATCCAGCTGTGTCTCTTCATTGTATTTTACCTGGCTGATCCAGCTGTGTCTCTTCATTGTATTTTACCTGGCTGATCCAGCTGTGTCTCTTCATTGTATTTTACCTGGCTGATCCAGCTGTGTCTCTTCATTGTATTTTACCTGGCTGATCCAGCTGTGTCTCTTCATTGTATTTTACCTGGCTGATCCAGCTGTGTCTCTTCATTGTATTTTACCTGGCTGATCCAGCTGTGTCTCTTCATTGTATTTTACCTGGCTGATCCAGCTGTGTCTCTTCATTGTATTTTACCTGGCTGATCCAGCTGTGTCTCTTCATTGTATTTTACCTGGCTGATCCAGCTGTGTCTCTTCATTGTATTTTACCTGGCTGATCCAGCTGTATTGTTACCTGGCTGATCCAGCTGTGTCTCTTCATTGTATTTTACCTGGCTGATCCAGCTGTGTCTCTTCATTGTATTTTACCTGGCTGATCCAGCTGTGTCTCTTCATTGTATTTTACCTGGCTGATCCAGCTGTGTCTCTTCATTGTATTTTACCTGGCTGATCCAGCTGTGTCTCTTCATTGTATTTTACCTGGCTGATCCAGCTGTGTCTCTTCATTGTATTTTACCTGGCTGATCCAGCTGTGTCTCTTCATTGTATTTTACCTGGCTGATCCAGCTGTGTCTCTTCATTGTATTTTACCTGGCTGATCCAGCTGTGTCTCTTCATTGTATTTTACCTGGCTGATCCAGCTGTGTCTCTTCATTGTATTTTACCTGGCTGATCCAGCTGGTCTCATGTATTTACCTGGATCCAGCTGTGTCTCTTCATTGTATTTTACCTGGCTGATCCAGCTGTGTCTCTTCATTGTATTTTACCTGGCTGATCCAGCTGTGTCTCTTCATTGTATTTTACCTGGCTGATCCAGCTGTGTCTCTTCATTGTATTTTACCTGGCTGATCCAGCTGTGTCTCTTCATTGTATTTTACCTGGCTGATCCAGCTGTGTCTCTTCATTGTATTTTACCTGGCTGATCCAGCTGTGTCTCTTCATTGTATTTTACCTGGCTGATCCAGCTGTGTCTCTTCATTGTATTTTACCTGGCTGATCCAGCTGTGTCTCTTCATTGTATTTTACCTGGCTGATCAGCTGTGTCTCTTCATTGTATTTTACCTGGCCTGATCCAGCTGTGTCTCTTCATTGTATTTTACCTGGCTGATCCAGCTGTGTCCTCTTCATTGTATTTTACCTGGCTGATCCAGCTGTGTCTCTTCATTGTATTTTACCTGGCTGATCCAGCTGTGTCTCTTCATTGTATAATAAGTTTAAGTTTGAAACTCTTTGCATAAAGGCACAGAGCCAATGTGCTAAACCAAACTTCTCAGTGCAGAAAAAATAAAACAAAGATGGAGTAGGCCCATCTCATTTCCAACCAATGAAAAGATCAAACTCCAAGGCAAATGTTTGTTAATTTTATAAATCCAGCGTTTGATATAAAAGGCAGTGCAGTCACCTGAACTTAAATCATACTGTTTTTAAAAGTGAAAATAGCCATCAAAGGTATGTAGCCTAATAAACTGTTAAGTTACGGATATAACTTGGTTCTATGAGTGGGAACAGCTCCCTCCCTTTCACTTTTGGGATATGCGCTCACATAGGTCAAGCTTCTGAGACCTCAATGTCAAAGCTGCCATAGGCCCCGCCTCTGCGGTGATGTGCTTCCCCCTCTATAAGTACCGCCACGCGGCGGCCATCTTCCTTTTTTCGCACAAAAGCCTAGACAGCTTCTGGTGTGACTGTGAAAGCTCAAGGGGAGGGAGCTGCTCCCACTCATAGAACCAGGGTTTTCCCTAGCTTTTATATTTTTGTAGTCAGTAGTGACTAACGCTTTCAATAAATTTTAGTCACTGGAGAAATTCGCTAGTCAGTACTGGTACAACACTCCACAGCTTTTATTCCACCTGCACTATAGATAGATAGGCAGACATATTGTACAGATACACTTGTGTAATACATTACTCATGCATCACAATATACTGTATTTTGCTTCCTTGTTTATTTTGCAATTGGTTTACTGTTTTGCAATATAACATGGCAATTAAACACATAACATTGCACTAAAACAGAAAGATTCCAGTATAATTTATACAGCCTGCCAAGTGCTCTACATATAAAACATAAATCCTATTAATTTCAGGTTTTCCTTATCTAAATAACAGGTATAGTGCAATATCTTAGTTTGTACAAGACAGGAACTAAAATCTTATTTAAAAAATAAAAGCAGGGTTCGAAACTAACGAGTGTCCGTTCGCCCAAGGCAAATTAAAACTGACGAGGACTAGTTGATGTCTGTGTCTCAGTAGTCCTGTGGGCGAGTGCTTGATAAAAGTGTACAGATATACTCTTACGTTCACAGGCTTGCGTTTAAAAAATGCAGGAAAAGTACATTTTCTAACGGGGTGTAGTGTACAAAACAGTCACTCAGAACTGAAACCACCCTTCATCTCCCCTTGTCATGCTGAATTTTGCATGATGCAAATGCATCAGCGTTTCATTGACTTTTGTCTGTGTGATTACTTACGCTATTCATTTATTCATCACCGTGGTTTAACTGTGAACAAAATATACTTTTTAAAATTAAAACAGTATAAAAATGGCCATTTCCTCATGTCTCATTTTCAATGATGTATTTCTATTTTGAAAAAGCCCAATTGCTTGAACACAACAAACTTATTTCGTAGGTCGATCTTTAATCAGTGTAAAATATTAAAGTATTTAAAATTATATAGATTTAAGGGATTATTGCTAAACTATGTCTTACTAACTTATTTGTATCAGAACAACAATATCAGAACAACAATTACATATGGTCTGTTTCAAAGAAGTTTTGTAGTGTGCAAGGTATTTTTGTACTTGGACTAGTTTAAAGTTGTAATCATATAATACCTTATTTGAATTCAAAATCATGTGGACCCCACCTGAAATAATCAGATGGCACAACGCTTCTAATGAATATAAACCCATATGGAACAAAAATATATATTTTAATACATAATAAGATAGTTATATTTTCCCAACATCATTCTTGAATTAAATAGAATATGATAAAAAATATATTATCAAGATGTTTTATACATTTTTAATACACCAAAATTGCCCCCTTTTCTAGATATGAAATATATATGATATATGGTAAATGTATGTTTTATGTATTTAAAATATGTAAATGTGTATATATGTTAAATATACCGTTGACACTTTTAAAATATAAAGTAAATACATTGAGAAATATCAAATTCATATGAGAAAAATGCATTATGTATAGATTTGAAATATGACATTTAATATACAGTATGTACTTGTATATGCCACATAATAAACACTGAAAGGCACCTTTATGGATTAATAAAGGAAGCATCACAGCTCTTTTTATAACACCAAAGATGTTATTTGGCAGAGATTGCCAAGAATAGTGAGTCACTGCTCACTAACACAAACACATGCACACAGTCACCTCCCCACTCCTGCACACGCCTCTCTGTGATTTTCACAGAGTAATAACAAATCACAGAAATATTCCCAAATGAACCATAAACATGTAAAACAATAACTTGAACAATTATCACAAAACAGTAACCAAAGATTTCCATGAATCAACAAATAATTGCAATTTCCACACAAAAATCCCAACCCCCAGCATCCTTTGCAAGCAACTAATTTACATGAGTCTGCTCCGGCAATATCCATATACTGTAGTATGACAAATACAAGCAAGATGGACTGAATGGCCTCCTCTCGTTCGTAACCTTTCTTATTGTCACAGATGGTTCTGGCACGTCCCTTTTGTGCTATAAGTCATTAGATCCTTTTGCATGGAAGGCAATGTGTTTGCCCACTGACAATGGGAATGAGAATGCAGAGATGGGAGCCCAGCTAACAAGACTGAAGTTTTTGCAGGTATCAGGCTTTTAAAGACTATCACCCACACCTGTGATCAGAAACTGACTCACTGAGAGCAGAAATGGACCCAAGACTGTCACAGCTACTGGAAGCAGGCTGATCTTTGGGATACACATTGAACTGTAATGTGTTTTAGAAAATGTTTTTCAGCAGATCTGCACAGGCCTGTTGTGGTGTTTGCAGAACCAACTCGAGCTGAACCTGGCACAGAATTTGAGTCCTGCTGGGAACGTGCTGATCTGCTGGACATGAATTGGATGATCCAAACGAACATGTATTGATTTAAATAACATGATATACTCTTAGTCAATAATCATGGTAATACTGTATGTAGTGTTGTGAGGCGTGTGAGTAATAATGGAATGTCCAGACAGTAATTTACGTGCAACCAAATAAAATTTGTTTTATTAATATTATTCATTATACGATAAAATTAAACCAACACAAAAAACCCTTGAGCAAGGTACTTTACCTAGATTGCTCCAGTAAAAACCCAACTGTATAAATGGGTAATTGTATGTAAAAATAATGTGATATCTTGTAACAATTGTAAGTCGCCCTGGATAAGGGCGTCTGCTAAGAAATAAATAATAATAAAAAAAAGAATGGCGTGAGGGAGGGGGTGCTGGAATAATGATAAAAAGAAGGGTTCAGATACTCCTTAGTCCTCTTCACGATATCCCCGAACATAAAAGGGATAAAACAGAAAAGAAAACGTTAATGTGTATTCCGCCCCCGGGCCAATAAAATAAAAACAAAACAAGCCAACGCTTAGTCTCTCCCTCAGGCCTATTCACCCCGCCAGTGCTTTCCAGGACCAACCCCAAACACAGTAGCACGTTCCCTTTAGTATGCAAAGCCCCGCCCCTGTAGTCAGTGGAACACCAATCACAAACTGACAAGTGTCCTTACAACTCACTTGACTCCAGTGGCCAGAATTTACATACTCGCACTTCCGCCCCTCACCAAGGTGCCGCCCCTCATAAAGATGACTTTCGTCATGGTCACGAGACCTTGGTAAGGGAAGTCCCGAGTTGGTTTGATGCCTTCTACTGTCAGGAGGCTGAATTACAGACCGAAACCCCTTTGACTCATCACAAGTCTGTCTCAAATAGAACTGTATACTTGGTTGAAAATATTAAGTAGCTGTTATGTACAGTCTGTGAAAAAGCATGCAGAGAAAGGTCGGGCTGACCAGCTTTTGACTGGCCCTTATCAGAAGTAGGCAACTCTTTGATTTAGGTGCCAGACCTTGGTAGCTAACTTTCTGGAGAAAGCTGCTGAGCTGAGAAAAAAAGGAAAAACATACTTTGAAATAAATATATACATGATATGTTAGTGTAGATGTTTAAAGTAGAAAAGTAATAAACATCTTGTAATGGAAAAACTAAAAAGACTTGGAAAATTAGTGTACGGGGTAAAATTATGCACGGGAGTGAGTCTGATTTAAAGACAGTCTCTGATTTAAAAGCAAGTATTTTGAAGTGATATAAACAGAATGAATCAACAATTTAAAGTCTTAGAACTGCTGATATATTTTTTTTAGAGCTAAACAAATGTATAGTGTAAATGATTGGGCAGTCATGTATCTTATTTAAAAAAGTATAAAGACTTGATCTAAAAGGAGACCCTGAGTTAAAAGTAAATCTTTTATTTAGATTACAATAATACAGCTATTAGAATGTTGTATTTAAAAGAAGCAAGACAATACAATAAAAAATAGTATAAGATGTAACTCTAACAGTAAACTTACTAAAGGTATACAAACTATTGTTGTAACCTTGGTTCTCACCTGCTTTGACTGGATTTTGTATGAACGGTGAAGAAGGTCAGACTTCAGTCACTATAACACTACCATTCTAATATCTTAACAGTAGCCTGTATTTAGATATAAATAACTGGACCTGTTATACTGAAGTGGCTTAATTAGAATACATCTTATAATGCCATTTAAAGTTAAACCGTTGAAAGCACATAGTAAGAGTTATTATAACAGAAGCATGGCGTTGACAATATTGTAAATATATTGTTAAGACACATTTGGAATAATGTTAATTTAATTAAATATATTTAAAAATTAGTTCAATTTCTCCAACTAAACAAAATGTGTCTTTTAGACATTACGATATCAATTAAACCAAAGAATATACATGTTTAGTTTATATAAAGATTTTACTGCAGTAAGAAACAGAGGTACTTATTTGCAGAAAAAAGCTATAGAGTTTGAAAGTGAAATAAATAATTTTGGGGTCTGCGGTTTTTCTGTAGATGTTTGTCCCAGACACAGAGTATAATTCTAGAAGGGCATTAGACCTTCAAAAGATGAAGCTTGGTTTTTGGCACCTCAAAGCAGGATTCGGTTTTGGCTATTAAAAGTGGGATTTGCCAACCTTGAATGATAACACTATGTAACACAACGAGAACATGATGGGAGACTACATTTGGGGGCTGATTCGTGAAAGTGATTTACAGTATAATCGTAAATCTCGAAAAACTACTCACTTCTAAATCTTTTGTAGTCATTTTTGTATTACTTTTGTATAAATACATGTTAATTTGGATTCATATGTTGTTTTTTTTCTGCCTTTATGTGAACGAAAAGACACAAATTCGCCCGTTTTCTCATTGGAAATAGGTAAATTTCAAAATATCACTGTCCTGGTCACAAAAGCAAAGTTTGTGGGGAATAATAGCCATTTTCTATACTTTTGAGGCATAAGCAATTAGGAAATAACACTTACTACCCAGGAACCAAAAAAAAAAAAAATTTGTTACATAGTGTAACCAACAGGAGGTGCTTTAAGAAAGACAGGAGTATGTATCTCATTACATTATAAGAAAACGATGAGAGTTTGGTTATAAAAATTAGGATGTATGCTTTTTTGTATTATCTGAAAAGATACCGGTGCAGGTGTCTCTTGAATCGGCCAAAAAATGACTTCATGTGGTTAATTTGGAAAAGTGCTTACAGTGGAGTTTCACATTAATTAAAACACTAGCCTTGGCAAGTAAACAAGGTCTGTGGAAACCTGCTTGTGCAGGCGACTTTTTAGAAACCGACAGAGAGGTCAAGCTTAGTCCAAGCATGGTACAAGTTAATATAAGGCTATTATATTTAACATATCTCATTATAGCTTAAATTTAAATGGAAATAACTGAACTGAACACTGTATGCTTATTCAAGGGTTTGTGATAAACCCCTACAGTCTTTTCGTTCCATATTTTGTTAACATATCAAAGTAAACCAAACTGAAAAGGTGATGAGATATGTTAGTCAGAAGGAATATAGTAGGCTCAGGTTAATATAATCACACAGAAAGTTTATATTAAATATATAAAAGAACACCTCTTTTTACACACATATAAACTTGTATTGTATTACATTACATTGTAGCAGGGATCCTGTGAACTTTGTTTCCCCTAACTTTTTAGATAAAGGAAGGGTCGAAAAATGAGTAGATGAGCTCTTGGTCCAGTGTTTTGGACAGGTGTTAGACCTTGAATTGATTGGCATACGACTCTGATTATTTCTGAAAAGTTGGCAGGATCTGTAGAGATTTCTATTTTGCCAAAAAGTAAGGACTGTCTAAGCAGATTGATGATGGATATAATTAAGGCTTATCATGTATTCAATGGAGAGAACATCCTATAAAAACCAAGGTAAAACTCCATTCGATATTGCTCAACTTATTAACTACAAGTTGTGTGATCCATGCTCTGAAGATCTCTGTTTGGTCAAAGTCAATTCTCTGCTTCGGTTTTTATTCAAACTGGACACCAAATCACATAGTTGGACCATTCAAAAGCTCACCGGCCCTCCAGGAAGAGGATTGGAGACCCCTGATGTATATGTATGTTTGTGTATGTATGCATATCTATAATATATATATATATATATCTCATTTATATTTATCTCTCCAGGTAAATGTAGTAGTTATGGATCGATGTGTTGATGGCAGCTTGAAACCAAAAAGATGGAAAACCTTGCCAGTTTCTGTCCACTCACGGTGCTCTGCAAAAGAGCTTCTACAAGCTGCACAGAGAAAACTGAAATCTTTCAATAAAGATATGCGTGAGGGACCATACATACTGTTGCATCCTGATGGAAGTGAAGCTAACACAATTCCAGGAAGCGAGAAGCCCTTTACTCTTGCACAATACAAAACAGAAATTGGGAAGTCCTATGGTCTCATAACTTTATTTCTGGGTCTTCAGGAAGATTTTGAAAGAGGGTTTGTTTTTTCCTACGTGTTTACATTTGTACATTTGGGGGTATTTTATTGTGCTTGGTGCAGGGACATTTTGTAGCCTGAATACAACAATCATTTTCTTTTAAAATCTGTCACACATTTTAATGGAGAATGTCCCCCGCAAGTGCCACTGTACTCTAGATTTTATTAATGTAAATCAAATACACAAATAAAAAGGAGGGAATATATAATCAATATATACCCATAACAGTTTAGAAATTGTAAATAGCAAGCAATGTCAGAACAAGCTTTTCTGAAGTTAAAATTGAAAACCATTTCCAGAACAACAAGAAGACAGGTAAAACACATCATATTGTGTGCACCTGTTATGAAATGTAAAACAATGACAACTGGAGAATAAATGCACACCTCATATTCTTCATGAATTTAGAAAATGTATCCCATTTTGAGGTGAATTTGATCTTGTAAAATGACTAGCTCTTTGATGCTTGATGCACTAAACCAGTGGTTCTCAACCCTGGTCCTGAAGTACCCCGGTCTCTTCTGGTTTTTGCTCCTGCTAATATTTAATACTAATATTTGGCTTATTTACACCTTTTTAATTGTTTCAGCTCTTAAATAGGTGGAGATAGTTCAATTAAATAACTGACAACTCCGTTGGAACGAAAACCAGAAGACAAGGGGGTCCTTCAGGGCCAGGGTTGGGAACCACTGCACTAAGCCACTGTATTCTAGAATGCCATGATATACAAATAAGCAGTGTGCTAATATTTTCAAGAATTCTAGAACTTGATGGGTAATTTCATAAGGAAGCATATATACTTTGAAATATGTAGATTCAATCACAGTGAAAAGTGATTGAATAGATATTGAGAGGAATGGTAATTCCTCGTACAAGTTAGAAAAACTTGTTTGAAACTACCGAGAGTCTGTATACAGCTCCAAGAGTTTTGCTGTTTTCACCATGTTGCAGCGGCAAAACTAAATCACTTAGAATTACCATCTGTACCAGTACCAAAAGTCGGAAACTTTCTTACATCAAATGTGAAAAAAAAGTAAATACCTCTTTTACACAATGAGATACAAGTCATCAGACCAAGGTAAAATTGTTATTCTCCTTCTTCCTCTTCTGTCTACTTTTTAAGGGTGTGTAGCGACTATTCAGATAGGGCAGCAGTGTAGAGTAGTGGTTAGGGCTCTGGACTCTTGACCGGAGGGTCGTGGGTTCAATCCACGCTGGGCGACACTGTTGCTTTACACTTGAGCAAGGTACTTTACTTAGATTCCTCCAGTAAAACCCCAACCGTATAAATGGGTAATTGTATGTAAAAAAATAATGTGATATCTTGTAATAATTGTAAGTCGCCCTGGATAAGGGCGTCTGCAAAGAAATAAATAATAATAATAGAAAAGCTAAATAACTGGACATCTACCAATCATGTGATTCCACGTTGGTCAACGTCAAAACATGCCAGTGCAAGTGTAACCCCCTATAAAATACATTATTTTATTATTACTTTATAGTGTATGTTACAAAGGACTAGAGTTGTTTTATTACTGTTAAAAAAGTTCATCAAATCAAAATAAGACTTTATTAATATTTAGTCGGCAGACTTATTTTAATTTGGCAACGTACCTTTAAGAGCCCGTAATACAACGTGCTCTTCAGTGAATAAAGAAAACTAAGATGGACGCCGCCAGGCTGTGATGTGTGTCTGTGATTTTAGGATCAAATCCTTAATAAAAGACCTGAAGTAACTGAGAGAGCTAGGAATATTTTAGTTCTCAATATTTTATTTTAGGTAAGTGTTGCCAAATTAACTTTAGTTGATGTTTCTGAAATTCGAGTAATATTCAAACTTTACTTGAAAGTTATGTTAAATCTTTAATCTGCGCAGTGTACACTGTACTGAATACATGTATATCTGTAGTAATTCATAATACTGTATTTTTCCAGCAAATATGTTTTATGAATTCAGTGTATCGAGAATGTTTATTTGAAATTCAGAGTTATTTAAAGAAATTACGATTAGCAACCATTCTGATTTATTTGATTGTGGTTGTTTTGGTTAGTTTAGTAATACAACGTGCTCTCGAGTGAATATAGAAAACTAAGATGGACGCCGCCAGGCTGCGATGTCTGTCTGTGATTTTAGGATCAAATCCTTAATAAAAGACCTGAAGTAACTGAGAGAGCTAGGAATATTTTAGTTCTCAATATTTTATTTTAGGTTGAAGAACTACGTTGATCTGCGATCAAGACTTCACACTGGACATCACTTTAAGGATCAGATGAGTGCTAATTCAAGGACTTGTATTGTTTTAAGGCACACGTGTTGCTAAAGTGGTACCACTAAAAGGACTACATTTACTTTATAACTTTTAATGGCCATATGTTTAAATATACATTTTTTCTTTTGTATTATTTTCATGCGTTGATGCCTATGCACAGCTGTAGATTTGTTATTTAAACTGCAGCAGTAAGAAAAGAGAAATCCAAACTGATTTAATTGTGAGCTGACTCGTTATTTTAGTTATAGTTAAGAGAATGACAGCACTATATATATATATATATATATATATATATATATATATATATATATATATATTACACAGGTATAAACAAATCCCTATCCAGTAAAATTAACTGCGTGAGAGAACTGTAATAGTAACACTACTTTTTATGTCAGGTGTCTAGTTAAAACAGCCATTTTCCCTTCATTTTCGGGTGCTGGGCACACTCAAGACCCTCTCCTGACAAAACTAAAGATTGTGCATCCATGAAAGTGGGGTGCAATGTAATCTAGACACACTGGGGGTACAGAAAATAGAGTTACTTAAGATTTACGTCACTGTAAAAGCAACACTACACCCGTGCCCATGCACCACCGTGCCCCATGCACATCCATGCCCATGCACAACTGTGCCTCGCGCACATCCATGCCCGTGCACTTATCTGTGCACCCCTGTGCTTGTGCACTCAACTATGCACATCGGTGCCCATGCACATATGTGCCCTGTGTGCCCCGTGCACCCATGCACACCCACACCCATACTTATCGTGCACCCTGTACGCATACGTGCTACACCTGTGCCGGTGCACTACACCGTGCGACCCGAGCACGTGCACTGCCATGCACACTATGCCGGGCTTCCACTAGTGCGGCTCTTGCAGCCGGAAAATGCCCCCAGAGGACCCGCATGAGTTTTGTGTCTCATGCCTTGGACCAGAACATGCTTCCTTGGCCTTGACCGACAACGTTCTGCACGATCTATGGGAAGTTCCAGAGGCAGGTCCTCAAGGCTAGAGCCAACAGGGCAGTGGGACTGGGATCTCCTTCCAGCAGGACATCCCACTCTGAGTCTGTCCCCCCCCTCAGGGGAAACAACACCATCTCCAGACCGCCTACAGCTCTCCGGGTCACCCTCCCCGTCTCTCGGGCGACACTCTCGCTCGCCTGCTAGGACAGTGGGGCAGCGTCGGCGCTCCCCCTCAAAGGTACGCTCACCTCCTCACGGATCAGATTAGCCGCTTTATGGAGGTGGTAATGGGGCAACAGTCGCTCATGATGGGCATGCTATCAGCCTCTGGTGCCACAGCTGCGCCGGTCCCCCGGCTGCCCAGTCCGACTCTTGAGCCGGAGCCTGAGCTTGAGCCTGAGCCCATCCGAGACTACAAGGAGGACATCCTCTCTCTGTAGGCTTCTGGTGACGAGGAGGTCATACAGGAGGGAAGTTCTTGCAGCTCGCTGGACAAGCTGCAGCAGGAACAGGAGGCATCTCCAGGACCTCTGTTGAGGCTCTGGTTGTGAGGGCGGCTTGATGCCTGGGGGTGGAATGGCCCATGGACAGGGAACCCCAGGGCTCCTGGTTCCCCTCGGCTACGCCGGTGCATAACAGGACACTGCCCCCTTTCCCGGACTTTGTCAGGGAGATCCAGTCTACCTGGTCCAATCCAGCTTTGGCACCTAGTACGGTTGCTGAAGCTCGGGTTTTCTCTTCCATGAAGGGAGCGGAAGGTGCCGGCTTGGCAGCCTTTCCCCCACGGTTGCCTCCGCCTTTGCGGCCCTCGTACAGGCGCCGGGCATTGGGCCAACCAAGGACCTACAATGTCCAAATAGACAATGCAGGACAACAGAGACGCACCTCAAGAAAGCTTATGCTGCTTGCTCCTAAGCAGCTAGGCTTTCTAACATATCAAGCATGCTCTCTATCTATCAGGCGACCCTTATCAAGGAGCTCCCTGATGTGATCACGGTGGCTCAGAGACGGGAGCTGAATTAGTTCCAAGAGGCTATCACCAGACTGCCCCATCTCACAGCCAGAGCGGAGGGTCGGTGCCTCGCAGCGCTTGTCGTCACCAGACGATAACTCTGGCTCTCCCAGGCTAGAGTTAAGGAGCAGGGCAAGTCCTCTCTCCTGGATGCCCCTATCACTCCTGGTCATACTTTTGGCCCCGCAGTGGAGGAGATGCTCCAGAGGAACCTGAAGACCAGGAAGGCGTCAAGGCAGTATGCCCAGCTGATCCCAAAGAAGCCTGCCTTGCCCGCTAGGGGTCCCCCCTGTGGGGGCGACAGCCTCCGCCCAGGCCTGCTCATGCTCCTATGGCACGCCCAGCAGCACCTGCTCTGCAGCGCGGTCGGCCTGCAAGGAGGGGCAACTGGCACCCTGGAGGGGGGCGGTGATCGCCAGCGACCCACGGGTCCCGTGACTGCGCCCCCCGAGCGGCCTAAGGCTCAGCATCCCTGAAGGCAGCCTTCAACCCCTGTCTCCCAGTTGCCTTACTGGCAAATCAGCACCAACGACAGTTGGGTGCTCAAGACTAAGCAGTCTGGTTACAGTCTTCAGTTCCAGTTAAAACCACCCCCATTTCGGGAGTTGATAGTAACTGCAGTGAAGGACCCGCTCCAACATAGAAATCTAGAGAAGCGTGCCATTCACAAAGTAGATTCTTCCTCTTGCAGGGAGGGGTTCTATTCAAAGTACTTCCTAGTGCCCAAGAAGGATGGTGGGTTCCGCCCTATCTTGGATCTGAGACTTATGAACAAACACCTTCGGGTGTTACGTTTCAAGATGCTCACGCACAGCCATGTCATCTAGGCCATTCGGCCGAGCGATTTGGTTTACCACCGTGGACCTAAAGGATGCATACTTTCACATACCCATCAGGCCCGGGCACTGGAAATTAACTAGACACCTGACATAAAAAGTAGTGTCACTATTACATTGCACCCCACTTTCATGGATGCACAATCTTTAGTTTTGTCAGGAGAGGGTCTTGAGTGTTTCCCAGCACCCGAAAATGAAGGGAAAATGGCTGTTTTAACTAGATACCTGACCTAAAAAGTAGTGTTGCTATTACAGTGACGTTTTCTGTACCCCCAGTGTGTCTACATTACATTGCACCCCACTTTCTATGTGGATATAAACTATATATTTTTTTGCTGAATACGGGCTTTTATTTTGATACATTGTCTGCGCTAAGCCATTTCAAAACCGGAAGTAATCGTCTTACTGTTGCTTATTGTTACTAGCTTCACATTGCTATATTAAACAGCACATATCGCAAGAAAAAAACACCATGGTTTGAACTTGCAACATGACGTCCTTGAAAAGCACACAACCTTAGCCTGCTGCGCCACTGGGCAGTTGTTGTAATGCGCTAATTTTTTAAGCTTACATCCATGCCTGATTAGATTTTGCTGAAAACGGAGATTCTGCTCGATTCTAGAAATGCTCTATTTCCTGTTTGAAAATTTCTGGTTTCCTGTTTGGTAGAATGTAGTGCTCCGGGCAAATTGTTCCCTCAAGTACTGATCTAGGATCAGTGAGAGAAACAAAAAAAACTAAAAATACCTTGTCATTAAGTCCTGATAGCGGGAAGGCAAGCTGTACTTAACCGTACCCTAACCCTATCCTTAGCCATAACCTATATAGTGAAAATCATTTTCTGTGTTTTTCTCTCACTGATCCTGGATCAGTACTCGTGGGAACAATCTGCCTGCACTGAATGTCATTCCTCGTTTAACACTAGAACTGCCGGGTCTATGCTACTAACCACCAGCAGTTTGTAAGGTTTCTGCCAGACTAACAGTGTAGGAAAGAGTCCTTGAATGAATACGCAGAAGTCCAGATATTTGGAAAGGCCTCAGTTTATTTTCCAACACATACTTCGTTACTCCATCCTCACAATCGAGTACACAAACCCCAGATAGCCAATATATGCATATTGTTGTAAGAGTTCCCGTATCCCTGCACAACTATTAACCGCCATGCTGTACTTGTTCCACTCTCCTCTCCTCTGTCGGGAGGTGGAGTTTGACGTCGGTCTCTCAAGAGCCCCAAACCTTAAAGGTGCAGAGCTAATATTAATATATAAGGGATTGTGGCGTTGTGGTCATAAAAGGAAAGAGAGCGAGTCTGTGCTATCCAATGCTAACACGTCTTTATTGTTTCTTACGTTCTCTCCAGTTACAAGGGCACATGCGTATACAAAACAACATAGCTTTATTAACTGCTATTACAAGAACAATAGCAACCCATCACAGGGATCATCACAAGTTGTCGTTTTGTCGGGTACATTTTAAACAGCTTCGATATAAAAATGAAACGCCAACTATCACATACAACTGAAAATATTTATTAACATTATATCTAACATTTGCATAGAAGAAACACCGTATTTAAATGACAAAATAAACATAAAAGTCTTTATTTCGAAATGTGCACATATAATTTTAAAAAAATGAAATACTGTAATAATAAAAAAAAAACATTTAAAAAAAATATATTATGTAAGCAGGTGTAAACTACTATATGTACATATACAATTGTAAAAATGAAGTAATTATTTACAAAAATAACATAAAAAGGCTTTTTTCACATTAGCCTACTGCAGCACAACTTCAAAAAATGAAAACTATAATAAAATAAACATTTCAAAAGAAAATATTGTGTAACCAGCTGTAAACTGGTTATATGTAGGCCTACGTACAGAACTGTAAAATCGAAATCAATATAAAAAAAGAAAATAACTGTTCACATTGTGTAACGGGAATGCACATTCAAGGAAACACAGCCTACTTCAAAGTAGCCCCATATTAGCACAATCCACACAGATGTAACGCTCATCAACTTGTATTATAGATAGATAGAATAAGCTTTGGTTGTTTAGATGTTTGTAGCGTACTCAATTAAAAAAATAAATAAATAAATAAATAAATGACTGTTTCTCATTTCGTTAATGTTTACAGTGTTTTGAATACAGCCGTCATAAAGACTGCTGCGGGGCTTCTAGTATGAGTATATCTCCTGTCCTTCTAGTGTTAATTGATATGGCTGGTGCTTTAATCCAGAGCAATTGACATTTGTATACCTATACAAAAAGTATGTTTCATGTTAAAGAAAAAAGTTTAGTATATGTGGAGTAGTGATTAGAGCAATGTGCTCGTGACTGAAAGGTCGCAAGTTCCATCACAGGTGCGGGACGCACTGTTGCTTTACTTAGATTGATCAAGTATTTTAATAAAAGAAAAACACCTGTATAAATGAGTAACTGTATGCAAAAAAAGTACCTGGTTGGTACTTGGATGGGAGACTGCCTGGCAATACCAGATACTTCAAAATTTCTTTGAAGTTGTACTTGTTTACAATAACAAATAGTACATTAAACAGCAAAAAATGCTGATTTATTCATGCCAGCTCGCTGCGCTGAACTTAAAAAATTCCCACCTCGCTTTGCTCACCATAAAAAAGATTCCCGGGTCTCTGGGATCGCCAGCTACTCACTACTATTCTCTCCTGGCAGAACTTTTCATTTCTGATTCCAGTGAGAGGAACGGTAGTTCCTCGTTCAAGTTTTACAGCAGCCATGCCGGTGCAGCGTGCTGCTCTTTCACTTTTCTATAAGGCACCTGAGACGCGTTGTTATGACTAATTTTATTAATCGCTATTGAAATCTATTTATTTCACGCCTCCACCTGCTGTTTTGATTGCATTTGGATCATTCCAGACACCACCTGATGCGTGAGCGCAACAAACTCAGCAATCCACCGTTGGTTGAAAAAAAAATAAAACGGACACATTTGTTATATAAGGTAGGCTATTAGGTAGATGGCAGATTACTAATATTGTGAAGGTCGCTCTTTTGATAAAAAACAAAGTAGTCGTAATAGTAATAGTTGCCTACTTACTTTGAATATTAACTTTTAAATATTTAGTCGTGCTGTTTTGAGAATAGGCCTATACAGTGTATGTTTTTGTTTTAATTAGTCATGGCCCTAAAGGAATTGATACACTCTCATTTGGCCCCTAGAAAAAATATTCTTGATAAACACCTCGGGCAGATCCAGACTTTCATGAAAGGGGGACCAGACTGTCGTGAAGGGGGGATACCTGATATGAAACATACTGTTAAAGTAAACATTACATTGACATTTTTAATGAAAAGGGGGGGTCTGGACCCAAGGACTGTGGCGAAGAAGTGCATATGAAGCAAACCTGCCCTAAGCTCAGATCAACGGCTGCGGCGGAGGGCAGCGCTGAAAGGCAGTGGGCTGGTCTGGCTGAGGGTGTTCAGGGAGCACAGGTGGAGGAGTCAGCGGAGACGCCCGTGCCTGCGCCCTGAGTTAAGAAGAGGATTGCTACGGAGGAGCAGTCTGTAGTAACGGATCCTCCTGCAGAGTCAACCGTACAGGAACCCCCTGCCAATCCGGAGGGGAGCTTTCCTGCTGTGATAAAAAAAAAAAGAAAATGCAGAAAAGAGCTGAAGCAGCGGTCGTGGGAGAGTCTATCTGGGGCCCTGTGGCGGCTCACAAAGGTAGCGACGAGCCTCAACTCGCTGCTCCTGGGGAGCCGAGCCACGGCTCGCTGGTTGGTGGTGATTTTACTCAATTAACTCATTAGCTTGGTACAAATGATATTGAGCAGTTTTCTTATCTGATTCAGTTCCGCTGTGGCTGGATTCCCTGCTCTGGAGGCGGCTGCAGCTGCGTAGCTGTCTGGCTGGGCTGGCTGCTGCTGCTGCTGGCTGCTCACTCTGCCGTTGCTGTACTGTGCGGAGACTCGGGGGCTGGGGGCTCTGCGTGGTCTCGCGGTCGGGGGGTTCCTGTGCACTCGGGGGCGCCTGGGCGTGCTCCTGACCTCAGTGTAGGTGCTGGTGGTGTCTCGGCCCAGGGCAGTGTCCTTGAGGACCTTAGCAAACAGCCTCATGCGCTCCCTGTTGAGGTACACCGGGTCGTAGAGATGATGATGCCGGATGTCGCGGTGGTGTGCCAGGTGCACGTTTGGCATCAGGGCGCAGCCTCAGGACACTTCCACGTTGATGCCATGGATGACTCGTTGTGGCACCTCTGCTCTGGGTAGTAGGGTGGAGATGGTAACCTTGGCTGATGGGAATTCCTTGGTGGCTTTAGCTGCTACCTGCCTCAGGGCTTTGGCCAGATCGCCCCTGTGTGTGCTCAGGTCATTGGTCCCCGTGTGGATCACAATGTGTTTGGGGTCACTAAGTCTTCGTTCCGACAGCAACTCCAGGGCTGTCTGTGTTGTTGGGCACCAGATCTTATTTACCCTTTTGCCAGGGAAGAGGCGCTTCTCATTTAGATATTTCCCATTCGAATCGCTCAGGATGACAATTTCTGCACCGGCCATCTGCACCGTGTGTGTGTCAGGGATGGGGGTGTTGGGGGGGGGCAGCGTCAGTGCTGTGGGGGGTAGTGTGTGTATCAGAGGTGTGAGTACTGGGGGTGCTGGGGGGGGCAGTGTTTGTGTCAAGGGTGTGAGTGCTGGGAGTGGCAGTGTGCGTGTCAGTGCTGGGAGTGGCAACAGTGTGTGTGTCGGTGCTGGCTGAGCGGTGGGTGTTGTGCAATGCCTCTCTCAGTCCCTCCAGGTCTCTCTGCAGGCTCCTCATCTGGCTGGCTTGTGCTGTCTTGCAATGCTCCTCTCTCAGTCTCCGCAGCTCAGTTTTCATGGCCTGGTTGTCCTCCTCCAGTCCTCTCAGCGCCGCTCTCAGCTCCTGCACCTCGGCCCGGTGCTCGCTCTTGAGTCTGGTCATCTCGTCCCTGAGCTGCTGTGTGGGGCTGGGCTGGTTCAGGCTAGTCAGGGTGTGCTCCTTGAACTCGATGAACTGCAGCTCCAGTACTGACAGGCACTCTCTCAGGGCTTTAATGTTGTTGTAAACTTTTGGAGAGGCAGGGGAGCAGGGAGTTGGGGGTGTTGCTTCGCTCCCTGGGTCGGTGTTTGGAGGGGCTTCATTCTGCATGGTTGCAGGCTCTTGTTCTTGTTTCTCCGTAGCTGCAAGATCTTTTAGTTTTTGGAAGCCGAGTGCAAATTGGTCCAGGATGCTCTCACTGCCCTGCTACATGATTGTGCCATTGTTATACACATTTATTGTGATCATGGTACTGTCTTCTTCCATCACCGAGATCTGCCTGCCCTTGCTAATCCCTCTCTTTTTAATGTTTGGATAGCTCCTGCACAGGGCAGTGTGCCAGGCTGTGGGGTGCTGTGTATAGAACAGCAGGTTGCTTTTTATTCTCCTCTCCTCCTTTTCAGTGTAGTCTACTATGAGGGTTTCAGGGGACTCCCACAGAACTTTATTTTTAAATAGTTTTTTAGCCTGAATAGAGCGAATCTCAGCTGGGTATTTCACTTCATATCCCTGCTCTGCACTGAGGCTGCTGCTGCTGCTGGGAGGAGGAGCTGCGATTGATACATTTGTATCAGTCTGGGGGGCCTCTTGGTCTAGCAGCTCAACTGTCTTTTTATTTGAATTTTCCCGCTGCATTTTTTTTTAAATGAATTGCAGTTAGTCTGTTATTGTGAATTGCAGTTATGAGTTTTTAATTTTATATGCTATTAATAAATAATTCTGCAGTTTTCTTTGTCTTCTCTTCAGATTAAATGTAGACAGGCTTACCTTGGCTGTCTTCTGTGCCTCTTTTTCACTTTTCCCCTTTTCTCTCTCCTAAAATCTTTCCTCTTTCTTGCCTTTTCTGTAAATTATTGTGATTTTGATGGATTTTCTCCTGAAAGCTGTCTTCCTTCCTTCCTTCCTTCTCTAGGTATTCACATAGCTTTATCTTCAATTTTAGATCACAACTCAAACATTTTAATGTGCAAACATTGAGAAGGTTAAGATATTTTTAGGAGCTAATCTCACTGCTTGCTTGCTTGCTCTCTCTCTCTCTCTCTCTCTCTCTCTCTCTCTCTCTCTCTCTCTCGGAATATAGTGAGGCCTTCTTTCTACTTTGCAGGGAAGGAGGTGATAAAGTAACAGTATTTACACAAGTAGAACATTTGCAAAGGTCTAGAATTGCTGGTAGCCCCTAACTGTAACAGTTATATGTGATTAAAATAATAACACGTATATAAAGCTGCAACAGTTTCACAACATTTAGTTTTTGCACAACGTTTTTGTTCTTCTTACTTACAATGACAAAAAAAGCCTTTAAATGTATTTAACATATTCATATATGTACATAGGCTATATTTGATACAAAATGGATACAATGCAATTACAGTGCAAAGGCAAGCAAACACACTACCTTACAATTATGTAGTTTACAACATGTAAGGAAAAATAAGCAAACAAAGCAAAACAGTTTAGATTTTAATATTATGCAGGGTGACATCAAATACAGAAACCTTGATGCATTTCCCATTTTCTTCTTCAAAAAATTAATTTGTTTTTACATTGTGTGTCATATGCATAAATAAATAAATAAAATAAACAGAATAAACAAACTAACATGTTTGTGTTTTATTTGGGAACCTCCTGTCTGAATACGAGAGAGAAATGAAACAATGTATTCTTGCTCTAAATGAGTTGCTGCTATATTAAACTATGTAACAGTGTAATGCCTGAGAAAGCACGACTGAACCCTTGAAACAATGCATCGAATTGAAGTGTTTGGCTGAAACGCTGTAACTAACAGATAGCACTAGTTTGTGCAATATGAGAATTGAAACGAAATTGTGTTTTAAATAAATGTGACTATTTTACATCCCTGGCGTTTTTATTGTGTGTTTGTGTTGTACTTGGTCAAGACCTTATCCTCTGGCCCAAATAAAATAACCTGGTGCTAACAACCGAAAATCTTAAACTTAATCTGAAGGTAGTGCCTTCAGTAGCGTAGACGGCTACCATAAATTATATTTTAAACTCAGTTTAGCCCTCGCTACAGTGTGACCTTTATTGCTAATAAGTAGCGGAATGTTTAGTCACCAACGAGGTATTTACTGTTGAAGTCTAATTGAATATATGGCTTTCAAATGTGGAGCCATGCACAAAATCTGTGATTTTTAATCAATTTGCATGGCTTTTTTAGTATTAGGCTATATAGATTAGAACCCCTGGGGGTTATTTTTGAGTTTTAGGGTTTCTTATTAATCTCTCGAGATTTCAACGTTTATTTATGGTTTATTATTATTATTTATTTATTTATTTATTTCTTAGCAGACTGTTAGCAGACTGTTTAGCCTGCTGTTTAAAAAGGTTCTTTGTATACTATTTGGAACCTCTGAAATACGTTTTCTTGGAATGACTTTTTCTAGATGTAAGATTTTTAAACCTCACGAATATGTTTTAGAATATTCCCAGAAGGTATTAGTAATAATCAGACACTTAACACAAGTGTAGCCCATCAATCAACAAAACCTTTATTATTTAACTTTCAGTACAGTACCACACAGTGTGAGTTGGGATTTGAACCGAGAACCACCTGGTATGAAGCCTTTGTCTTTTGCCACCTTACCCAAGCTTCATCGAACACCTAGCTAATTCACCTTTTTAACTCTCGACTCTCGCTCTTATGTCATTAGTCGAGTGCATGACAATTTGTAATTACACTGTAGCCTATAATATTCTGTGCACAGAGGGAGCACATTTACTAATGTAACAGGAGGAGGGAGGAGGAGGTGTTTTGGGGAGGGGTGTGTTGGGGGCTATTGTTGGTTGTTCGGCCAGGGAGGGAGGGAGCAATTACTGAATGGCTGGATATTGTGAGCACGGGTGTGGAGTGTGATTGTGGGGTTATCTGGGGGGGTTATTATTGGGCTTTGTAGTGGCTGCCAGGGTTTACAAATAACTTCAGTCTTTTATTTGCTCAGAGTTCCTGTTACCTTTTTCTTATTAATTTAATAAACATTGGCTTGAGATGTGTTGTAAAAAAAATCTGCCATTATCTGCCTCATTCGTACCACAGGAGTTGTATCTTACATTAAAGGCTAATGAAACCCCAATCTCATCATGCCCAACAGATAGGCCTACCACGTTAAAAATGAGATCCAGTTTAACAATCCGACCTACATCTCACTCGTTTACGTTGCAATCTTAATAGCACACATTTACTACTGCCGCTTTTGCATCTCACTCTAAAAACATTCTCATCAACAACACTAGCTTGTTAAAGAGAACAATCAACAATTTATATGTGGTTACACAGTCAACGTCTTAAAAGTACACACACATGTTTCTTATATTATGACTCTTAAAATATGTACATCTAGTAATATGGATGAATTCTCTCTCTATTAGTGATATGTGGACCAAGAAGCAGCGCATGGGAACCCAGGAGCAAGCTGATGCTCTCTAACCCCTATATTCTCATCATTCAGTCTACAACAACATCCAGTGTACCACAAACTTACCAACACAAGCTTGAATGGTTGTCAACGCTAAGCACATTCAGCAGTTTACAGAAGTCATGACATTTTGGAGAAATGAGTACAGAGTTCCCAGCATACTGCATGGACTATTAAACTGATTATTATAAAGTACAAATACAGAATCTTACACGTGTTTTCAAACAGCACCACGTAAACGGTTCCACATCTAAGACATAGAACCGTTTTTGCTCCATTTTGTTTTCCTGAAAGTATAACACATAGCTGAAATTTGCTTCTAGTGCTTAATCACTAAAAACAATATCTGGTCAAAAACATGACATTCTCTGTCGTCACTGAATTTGTAGGCAAATGTTGTGTTATGATCCAGTACAATATTAAAGTACTAACCAGTGGCCCTTTGCAGGTGTTTCCATCAAGGCTGAAAGGTGTAGTTTGTATAGACAGTAAAAATCAACGAACATCCCCTCGGCTAAATGCGCATTCTTGAATTCGCAGTAGATCAATTCATATTAACCCATTTCATGCAGGGAATCGGCAATTAAAGGTCAGTTAACACTTCGGACAGTTTTGTAAGTATGTTACTCACTGTATTGTGTGTCTTTTTTTTCATCTCCTGTGCAGCTTCTGGGCGGCTTTATTAATCAAGCTGTTTGTTGCACGCAATGGGAAATGAAAGATGGGTTTGGTGGGTTTTTTTCAGCAGTGTTATGATGTCCTCACTTAGTTGTATTGTGTGTATCATTTTCATACTCTGTGCAGTTTCGGAATCCCGTGTTCTGGCCGGTTTTGTCTATACAGCTGTTTATTGCACGGAATGGGCAGTTAAAGGTCGGTTCGGTGGGTTTTCTCAATAGTGTTATGATGTCCTCACTTAGTTGTATTGTGTGTATCATTTTCATACTCTGCAGTTTCGGAATCCCGTGTTCTGGCCGGTTTTGTCTATACAGCTGTTTATTGCACGGAATGGGCAGTTAAAGGTCGGTTCGGTGGGTTTTCTCAATAGTGTTATGTTGTTCTCACTTAGTTGTATTGTGTGTATCATTTTCATACTCTGTGCAGTTTCGGAATCCCGTGTTCTGGCCGGTTTTGTCTATACAGCTGTTTATTGCACGGAATGGGCAGCTAAAGGTCGGTTCGGTGGGTTTTCTCAATAGTGTTATGTTGTTCTCACTTAGTTGTATTGTGTGTATCATTTTCATACTCTGCAGTTTCGGAATCCCGTGTTCTGGCCGGTTTTGTCTATACAGCTGTTTATTGCACGGAATGGGCAGTTAAAGGTCGGTTCGGTGGGTTTTCTCAATAGTGTTATGTTGTTCTCACTTAGTTGTATTGTGTGTATAATTTTCGTCGTCTTTGCACCTTCGGAACCCAGTGTTCCGGGAGCTGTTAAAAAGAGGGTTCTGGGCCGGAACGGGTTAATGACAGCGCGTTATTAATCGGTTGTGATTGCTAAAATTTCTCCTCAAGTGTGTGTAACTTTCTATGATGTTTTATAAAGCAATTGAATTCATTAAAGTACCATTACGGGCCGTTCCGGCTTTTACCCCATCCCCTTGTATTAGTCTTTAGGGACATGCCTGATAATCAAGCTGCGTTTAGCCTCATTATTTAAACGTGTGGGGCAGGTAATAACATGGAGGTGGCTGCTGCAACAAAGCTTTGTTATTTGGGGATCTGGCGGGTTTCTTTTAGATTTTATCTAGTGACAAGGAGGCGCTTGTCACTATTTTTGTCATTTGAGTTAGGTCCATTTTATTTATTTGTATCACGTTTGTGTACACATTTAATTTTTTTTGTATTATTATTATTATTATTATAATTATTATTATTAACGCCAGGTTAAAGCAATGCAATCTTCCCAATAATGCTATTATCATACTAAATAAATCAGGACTTTTGGTATATGATTGTATTTAATAAATAAACCATGTTTGTTTTTACAACTTGACCTTACTGTTATTTTTCACCGACATAACTTTGGGTCACACATCATTAAATACATATTTTTGTTTTGTAATTATTTAAACCTTTTGTAAGAAACAAAGTATACGGTGCGTGGTGCGTGGTGGTTATAAATACAGAGACAAGTTCATATTGTAATGAGAATGTTTTACCCGAGAAGTCCATTCAATAAAGCGTGCAGTTCCACAGCGAGCTGGTAGTATGAGCGCCACGGTATGTCATAAAACAGGATCTGCGATGGAAATTGCTACTTGCGACTGCTGTCAGTCGCAGGTTTCTAGTGAAAATCTGCGATGTCGCAGCCCTGCGAAAGTTTTATGAAACACGAATTGCAACCTGCAAGGGGACTCTATATGTGGCAATTTCCGTTAGGATTAGGCTACTGTTCATTTTATTTCGTACTGCACGATACACAGTGCTTAATTTGAGCCGAATCCTGCCGGAGCAGGATCCGGCACCTCTCAGATTTGACTTTTTTCGTTCCGGCACCTAATTTGTCCGGATCCGGTACCTCTCGCGGCATGATTTATTATTTTTTCCACTGTTTGCACTGTAAACATTCTAATAAAAGCGATCAGAGTTAAAGTTGCTTCTGCCTTCTCGTTATTGCTCTCGTCCCCCGTAAAAGCGCATCCTATCCTGCCACACCGATTCCAGACCTGCTCTCTTATTTGTACAGAGAGGTTATAACTGATCTTGAAACAGCGGTGGTAAGCTAGTGAGAGGTCCCTACGTAATCACATCTCGTAGCCTAATCTTCGTTACTGAATTTGAAACGTGTCGTGGGAAAGGAAAGCCAAATCAAAAATGAGGTGGAAACTGCTCCTGATGGCGATGCCTTAGCTAGCAGAGCTGTCTGCGCTGCTAATCCCGTCAGTTCAGCATCACCACCGGCACGTCCTCCACTAGCTAGCAGGCCACTAGTGAGTCAGACTCGGCGTGAGAGGGGGACGGGGTCGGGGAGGACTAGTGATGGGCACTTCGATTATTTTTAGTGACTCGATTCATTTGATTCAGTTCAGTTTGGTGAATCGATTCATTTCGTTCATTAGATTCACTGATTCAATGACACAAAACCAATAAATGTAGACCGCATTAAGATTGTTTACGTAGGTTTACTTGAACCGGAAAGAACAAGTCGTTCACGAAATGCACATCACAAAAGCTAGGGAGAATCTATATTTGGTTGACTTGGTTCATAAACATTAAATTTAGTTTGACATATATATATATATATATATATATATATATATATATATATATATATATATATATATATATATATATATAACTGGAGATAACATAACAGTTTGAACCATTAGCATTGTTTAGCCATCAGTATCAATCTTATCTAATTTAATTTAATCTTTTTAAAAAAATAGTCAATTGCATTTCTTATGTGTTTTTTTCTATACATTTGGAGTCACCCATTGTTTTTTACAACAACAAAAAAGAGAGGCTTGAACGAGTGGTATTTGTGGAACTAATCCGTAGTATTTATTCAGCACAGAGCAAAACGCTGTTTGCCCAATTCCTCTTCTATCCAGTAAATCTTAGGGATTAGTCATGTGATCAATCACACGTTGAAGCACACCCATAACCGCAACATGTATATTTTATAAAAACAAAGTTTAAACGTGTATATATTTAGTATTTTTAGTGTTTAACACAGTAAAATAACATTTAGAAAATGTATATTTAATGTGCGTGTAAAATATAATAGACGTTTAAGAAAGTCATCCATTAGAATGTGCAATATCCTCCTAAAAGGTTGTTGTATCACAGCTGATACTACGTTTCACCTTGTGGACTAAGGGGAATCGCCGTCATTATTAAATTATAAAATATTAACCATAGTTGTAAATTGTCATATATAAAATACATTCATTCCTCTAGGTCAAAGATGTGATCAAAAGTTATATAATTAAGCCTTGGGTACAATAACGTTACAATACCAGTAGATGTTTGTATTTATTTATTTTGGAAATGAGGTGTATATCTCAATTATTATTATTATTATTATTATTATTATTATTATTATTATTATTATTATTATAATATAGTAATTTGGCTGACATTACTCAAGATGACTTAGAAGTATTAATCATAGGGAGGGATGAAACTAGCAAAAGAGTGTGTGGAATGTACAGTAACGTCCTCTGTCCCTCCGACGTAAAAAAACAACAACAAAGAGCCCTCAGAAAAAAGGTTTTTGAACATGCCCAAACCAAGGCCCATTTAACGGCAGCAAGCATTGTAGCCAAGGCTAACGATGACACTTTAACACAGGTTATAGTTACATTGTCTGGCTACATCGTGTTTGTCACTTCACACAGGTTATAGTTACACTGTCTGGCTACATTGTGTTTGTCACTTCACACAGGTTATAGTTACACTGTCTGGCTACATTGTGTTTGTCACTTCACACAGGTTATAGTTACATTGTCTGGCTACATTGTGTTTGTCACTTCACACAGGTTATAGTTACACTGTCTGGCTACATTGTGTTTGTCACTTCACACAGGTTATAGTTACACTGTCTGGCTACATTGTGTTTGTCACTTCACACAGGTTATAGTTACACTGTCTGGCTACATTGTGTTTGTCACTTCACACGGGTTATAGTTACACTGTCTGGCTACATTGTGTTTGTCACTTCACACGGGTTATAGTTACACTGTCTGGCTACATTGTGTTTGTCACTTCACACAGGTTATAGTTACACTGTCTGGCTACATTGTGTTTGTCACTTCACACAGGTTATAGTTACATTGTCTGGCTACATTGTGTTTGTCACTTCACACAGGTTATAGTTACACTGTCTGGCTACATTGTGTTTGTCACTTCACACAGGTTATAGTTACACTGTCTGGCTACATTGTGTTTGTCACTTCACACAGGTTATAGTTACACTGTCTGGCTACATTGTGTTTGTCACTTCACACAGGTTATAGTTACATTGTCTGGCTACATTGTGTTTGTCACTTCACACAGGTTATAGTTACACTGTCTGGCTACATTGTGTTTGTCACTTCACACAGGTTATAGTTACACTGTCTGGCTACATTGTGTTTGTCACTTCACACAGGTTATAGTTACACTGTCTGGCTACATTGTGTTTGTCACTTCACAAGGTTATAGTTACACTGTCTGGCTACATTGTGTTTGTCACTTCACAAGGTTATAGTTACATTGTCTGGCTACATTGTGTTTGTCACTTCACACAGGTTATAGTTACACTGTCTGGCTACATTGTGTTAAGAACATAAGAACATAAGAAAGTTTACAAACGAGAGGAGGCCATTCAGCCCATCTTGCTCGTTTGGTTGTTAGTAGCTTATTGATCCCAGAATCTCATCAAGCAGCTTCTTGAAGGATCCCAGGGTGTCAGCTTCAACAACATTACTGGGGAGTTGGTTCCAGACCCTCACAATTCTCTGTGTAAAAAAGTGCCTCCTATTTTCTGTTCTGAATGCCCCTTTATCTAATCTCCATTTATGACCCCTGGTCCTTTTTTCTTTTTTCAAGTCAAAGAAGTCCCCCGGGTTGACATTGTCTGTACCTTTTAGGATTTTGAATGTTTGAATCAGATCGCCGCGTAGTCTTCTTTGTTCAAGACTGAATAGATTCAATTCTTTTAGCCTGTCTGCATACGACATGCCTTTTAAACCTGGGATAATTCTGGTTGCTCTTCTTTGCACTCTTTCTAGAGCAGCAATATCCTTTTTGTAACGAGGTGACCAGAACTGAACACAATATTCTAGGTGAGGTCTTACTAATGCATTGTAGAGTTTTAACATTACTTCCCTTGACTTAAATTCAACACTTCTCACAATATATCCAAGCATCTTGTTAGCCTTTTTTATAGCTTCCCCACATTGTCTAGATGAAGACATTTCTGAGTCAACATAAACTCCTAGGTCTTTTTCATAGTTCCCTTCTTCAATTTCACTATCTCCCATATGATATTTATAATGCACATTTTTACTGCCCGCATGCAATACTTTACACTTTTCTCTATTAAATTTCATTTGCCATGTGTCTGCCCAATTTTGAATGCTGTCTAGATCATTTTGAATGACCTTTGCTGCTTCAACAGTGTCTGCCACTCCTCCTATTTTTGTGTCGTCTGCAAATTTAACGAGTTTGCTTACTATATCAGAGTCTAAATCATTAATGTAGATTAGGAATAGCAGAGGACCTAATACTGATCCCTGTGGTACACCACTGGTTACCTCACTCCATTTCGAGGTTTCTCCTCTAATCAGTACTTTCTGTTTTCTACCTGTTAACCACTCCCTAATCCATGTGCATGCATTTCCTTGAATCCCTACTGCGTTCAGTTTGAGAATTAATCTTTTATGCGGGACTTTGTCAAAAGCTTTCTGGAAATCTAAATAAACCATGTCGTATGCTTTGCAGTTATCCATTTTCAATGTTGCATCCTCAAAAAAGTCAAGTAGGTTAGTTAGACATGATCTCCCTTTCCTAAAACCATGCTGGCTGTCTCCCAGGATATTGTTACCATATAAGTAATTTTCCATTTTGGATCTTATTATAGTTTCCATAAGTTTACATATAATAGAAGTCAGGCTTATTGGTCTGTAGTTACCTGGTTCGGTTTTGTCTCCCTTTTTGTGGATTGGTATTACATTTGCTATTTTCCAGTCTGTTGGTACAACCCCTGTGTCAAGAGACTGTTGCATGATCTTGGTTAGCGGTTTGTAAATAACTTCTTTCATTTCTTTGAGTACTATTGGGAGGATCTCATCCGGCCCAGGGGATTTGTTTATTTTAAGAGCTCCTAGTCCCTTTAACACTTCTGCCTCTGTTATGCTAAAGTTATTTAAAACTGGATAGGAACAGGTCGACATGTGGGGCATGTTGTCCGTGTCCTCCTTTGTAAAAACCTGTGAAAAGTAATCATTTAATATATTTGCTATTTTTTTTTCTTCATCTATGATTTTGCCATTTGTGTCTCTTAGACATTTAACCTCCTCTTTGAATGTTCTCTTGCTGTTATAATATTGGAAAAACATTTTGGAATTGGTTTTAGCCCCCTTAGCAATATTGATTTCTATCTCTCTCTTGGCCTTTGTCACTTCACACAGGTTATAGTTACACTGTCTGGCTACATTGTGTTTGTCACTTCACACAGGTTATAGTTACACTGTCTGGCTACATTGTGTTTGTCACTTCACACAGGTTATAGTTACACTGTCTGGCTACATTGTGTTTGTCACTTCACACAGGTTATAGTTACACTGTCTGGCTACATTGTGTTTGTCACTTCACACAGGTTATAGTTACACTGTCTGGCTACATTGTGTTTATCACTTCACACAGGTTATAGTTACACTGTCTGGCTACATTGTGTTTGTCACTTTTATCTCATGCGTTCCGGTACCTCAGAGCCCCCCGGAACACCCCCCTCTCGCACTCACTATGTGTTCCGGGACCTCCCGATTTACAAATTAAGCACTGACGATACACATCACAAATATACAAAACAATTAAAAACAAAGCATTAATATCATACTGTTATCATATACACACGAATTGCACAATAATACAAAGCAAATTAAATATTGCTGAAGCGGTTTTTATTTTAGCAGACGAAGTGTTCAGTTGTAGCAGTCCAGTGTTGGGAATGGGTTCTTTCAATGCAGCGGGTTTGTGCATTTAAGAAAAGAGAGGAAGACTCGTAAAATGAGTTGGAGACAAGCAGATGAGAAGCAATTACCATCCGCAGTACGAATTAAAACGGGGTGCTGCTTTTTATGAGATAAATTAGAAAAAGCAAGTCAACAAAGTTAAAACATATTTACGATATATTGATATACTGATATATTGATAAGTGAAATGGAATTAATACACGGGGCTGCAGTCAGCACGTACTGTACTGCTGTTTGATTCTGAGGTGTTTACAGATTTTTCTTTAATGAAATACTAAATCAACATGTTCTGCATTATTTTCCCAGTTATAAACCTGCAGAGAAGTGGATAAGAACAGTGATATATGATCTGTTTCTCTTTGTACAGAGCCATTCTCAGACTCCAGTCCCATCCCCCACTCTCTCCTCTCCGCGTCTTTCACACGGTGTCAGCTCAGCCTGCTTTTCAAACCCCGCCTCTCAGAGCCACACACCACTCCAGGGAACCAGAGGGCACAGTTCAGCTTCTTCTGTTGTAAAATCGTCTCTCTCACGGAATCAAAAATGGCAGAAGCAAATATTCTAGTTGGAGAGGACCACTTTAGCTGTCCAGTGTGCCTGGATATATTGAAGAACCCAGTCGCTATTCCATGTGGACACAGTTACTGTATGGGGTGTATTAAGAACTGCTGGGATCAGACTGATCATATAGGAATCTACAGCTGCCCTGAGTGCAGAGAGACCTTTACGCCAAGGCCAGTTCTGCGCAGAAACACCATGCTGGCTGAAGTTGTGGAGAAATTAAAGAAGACTGGACTCAAGCCTCCTCCTGCTCAGAATTATGCTAGACTTGGAGATGTACGGTGTGATTTCTGCACTGGGAGAAAGTTCAAAGCTGTAAAATCCTGTTTGACGTGCCTGGCTTCTTACTGTGAAACACATGTCAAGCCACACTATGAAGCTGCTGCATTTAAGAGGCACAAACTGGTCGATGCAACTGGAAATCTGGATCAAAAGCTTTGTGCTGAACACCAGAAGATGTTGGATGGGTTCTGCAGAACTGATCAGATGTGCATTTGCTGGTTGTGTGCTGATAAAAAACACAAGAGCCACGACACAGTCTCAGCTGACACAGAAAGAACAGCGAAACAGGCAAGAGATTTTTAAATATAATCTATCTATCCTAGAAGGATTCCCGGATATTAAGCACGTTTTTTTACAGTGTCTTTTACTTTCTCTGCCTAAACTATTATGGATTAAAATGTATTTCAGGATTTTATTTTAAAGTTTGTGGAACAATAATTAGTAGTATTTATATTTCTAGTATTTTCTCTGTATAAAATCATAAATCATATTTCAGTTGAACTATTTAAGATATTATAGTTAAATCTTTATGTGTAAAATAAATAAAAAAAAAACCTTGCAAGCCAACACGTATTTCCAAACAGCATATTTAATATAATATTCTGAACATTCAAGTGAAAGCTGCTTCAGTTAGTTGCTTGACAAAAAGAAAATATGCAGCACATTCAAAGCAGCCACTATTCTGTACTTGTAGTTTGAAGAAGTTCCTTCTTCTGGACAGTTATTGTGCAGCCAGTTTCCTTTTGTATTGTTTTGTTGCTGGCAGCAGTTTGCCGTTGAGTAGATTACATTTGGCAGTTATTCTTACCAGATTATTTTAAAACTTGTTGGCAATACAGGACCCATCATTGGGAGTAATTTAAATAATCATTATTCTGAGCCAAAGCACTGTTATGTTCAAAGCCGCCATACATATATCAGACAGCGAGGCCCCTCTGAAGAGAGCCCAAGATATAGCCAACCCTCTAGTAGAGTGCACGGCTACTCTCCCAGGTGGGGGGTAAGCCTGCAGTGTCATAAGCCTCAGCAACCGTGTCAGCAATCCAATGCAACAGTCGCTGCTTTGAGAGGGGCTGTCCTAGGGTCCGGATACCGTAACAGACAAAGAGCTGGTCAGTATGAGACGGATGGCTCGCTTGCAGAGCAAGGCGGCCACTTCCTCTTTGAGTACCGAGGCCTGATGAGGGTCCGACATGAAAGTATGCGAGGCTCCTCGGAAGGGGGGAGGTCTCAAACGGAACTGCAACGCGTAACTGTTGTGTAAGGTAGCGAGCACCCAGGAGTCTGAGGTGCAAGGGCTTGCCCTTAAAGGCCAGATATATGGAGCAGCATACTAGATATGAGGCGGAGCTCCGTGGCCACCAGCTGTGGGAGCAGGGTCTCCGTGAGCACGCCATCCTGGTACGCGGTGACAATACTCGGGTGATGGCTCGGCCATGGGAGACTCAGCGTCTACTGTTGTACCGAGCACCATGCATATCAGGCACTGATTGCACTGTGTATCGTGAGCACTACGTGCACCGAATATAGTGTATACCGAGTTCACAGTGTGCACCAGTTGCACGGAGCACCCATGCGTACCAGAGAGCCGAGGGATATATACGCACTTTGTGCATAGAGCACCGTGTGCAATGAGCACCGTGTGCACCGAGGTACAGAAACACCGGGGGGCAGCTATGCAGCATGTCTACCCTAACCACGTAGTCATACACCTGGTCAGTGCATAGCATGCACCAGGGAGACACAAGGGCTGAAGCCACGGCGGTTGAGCTGAAAAGCAAACAGCAAACACAAGACAAGCGAGCAGGCTGCTGAAGACAGAAAAAGAAACTTCAGTTAGGAGTCACTGATTCCGGGAAAGTGACAAGCCGGCTTTCAGCACGAATGCAGGGAAATGCAGTCGACTCAGGAAGCTCTTTTTACAAACAACGCTCAGTTAAACACAGAGGTCTTACCAAACCATCTTGAGAAGCAAAAAGAGAAATAGCTTCCTCAGGATGATGGTTTTAATCCCTCGGTGGGCGGGACTGAGTGCATCATCCCAGGAAGGGGCCTATCGGCAGCTCTGATATAAAGAGCTCTGTAATACCTACCCAATGGGCAGGGATATCCCATACATAATGTTGTTGTTGGTCGTCTTCGAATTGAAGGGGATTGAATGCACTAGAGCAGGGGTTCTCAACCCTGGTCCTGGAGACCCACTATCCTGGTGGCTTTTGTTCCAACCCGAGTTCTTGGGTACTTAATTGAAACCTTAATTGAACTAATAATTTGCTTAATTTGACTTTGCTAATTGTTCAGCTTACAAAAAGTTTTGATCTCACCCAATGTCACATCAAAAATGTCACTGTTTTTGAACACAGAAGCAGCTGAGAGAGACGCAGGCAGAACTACAACAGAGAATCTTGGAGAGACTGAAAGAATTGGGGGAGCTGAAACAGGCTGTGCACTTACTGAAAGTGAGTATGGAGCACAGGGCTAACCAATACCATTTAGACTTTTATTTTAATAATTTAAACATTTTAACTATAAGACTAAGTGACACAGACACACACAGCATTTCAACTATAAGACTAAGAGGCACAGACACACTCAGTATTTCAACTATAAGACTAAGTGACACAGACACACACAGCATTTCAACTATAAGACTAAGTGACACAGACACACACAGCATTTCAACTATAAGACTAAGAGGGACAGACACACACAGCATTTCAACTATAAGACTAAGAGGCACAGACACACTCAGCATTTCAACTATAAGACTAAGTGACACAGACACACTCAGCATTTCAACTATAAGACTAAGAGGCACAGACACACACAGCATTTCAACTATAAGACTAAGTGACACAGACACACTCAGCATTTCAACTATAAGACTAAGAGGCACAGACACACACAGCATTTCAACTATAAGACTAAGTGACACAGACACACACAGCATTTCAACTATAAGACTAAGAGGCACAGACAAACACAGCATTTCAACTATAAGACTAAGAGGCACAGACACACACAGCATTTCAACTATAAGACCAAATGACACACACACACAGCATTTCAACTATAAGACTAAGTGACATTAAGTTCTTTCCTTTTCACTGTGTTTTTCTCAAGTATACACTAATTAAATATAATACTAAACATTTATTAAAACGTCATTGTTTATTCGTTTCAACGTTTAAACCTAACAGATTTGTAGTTGAAGTTGCCAATGTGGACCTAAATACAGATTTATTTGATTTCTTGGCACAGAGGTAGACAACCCTGGTCCTGGAGGGCCTCAATCCTGCAGTATGTTTTGTAGGCATCTCTTAATCATCAATTGCTAAATACCTGGAACAAATGGAAATTCAGACCAATTACAACAATCATTTAATCAATTAGGGTAAAATCCAGAAGATCCTGTGGCACTGTGGACTAGAGTCTCAGCAGACACAAGTGTTACAAGATATCACATTCATTTATAATACAAATTCTGGTACCCATTTATATAGGGGATTTGAACCCCCAACCATCAGACAGGATTAGCACTTGTATGTGCTCGCTCTATCCGAGATCAGCTGTTAATTAAGCTGGTAGGTGTGTCTCGGCGGAGCGCGTATACCAACCAGCTGATCAGTGTGATCAGGGCTGCTGCAAGGCCTCTGTGAGGAGCTGCACATTTTAATTTCGTTTTGGAGAGGTACGTTTTTTTCTCGGTACGTTTCCCATTGTTGGTAACGTGCCTGAGTGTGTCTTTTGTTTGATAATAAATACTGCGCCAGTGCGTGTGTGTTCACCGCAACTCTGTGTCTCCGTGCCTCCATTACGAGCCTCACCTGCCTGCCTACCTGCTTCAGCTGGGATAACAAAACGACTCCATCACAGTGCTTCACAAAAACCATCAAAAACACGATACACACAGCATAGGAAAACATTCATTATAGATATAGCAGAACTAAAATAATAAAAAGATAACAACAACGACTCCATCACAGTGCTTCACAAAAACCATCAAAAACACGATACACACAGCATAGGAAAACATTCATTATAGATATAGCAGAACTAAAATAATAAAAAGATAACAACAACGACTCCATCACAGTGCTTCACAAAAACCATCAAAAACACGATACACACAGCATAGGAAAACATTCATTATAGATATAGCAGAACTAAAATAATAAAAAGATAACAACAACGACTCCATCACAGTGCTTCACAAAAACCATCAAAAACACGATACACACAGCATAGGAAAACATTCATTATAGATATATCAGAACTAAAATAATAAAAAGGATATTTTATATAAATAAGTCTCCAATCATGCGTTGAAAAAATGTGATATTAAAAAATAATAAAACAACATCATACACACAACATAATAAAAACAGTGCTAATGGATATCAATAATAGAAAGGCTATAATAAAAAAAAGGCTTTTGAATATAAATACGTTTTCAATCTTCACTTAAAAACAGCGAGACTTCTAGCTTCTCTGATAAAAGAAGGCAGAGAATTCTATAATGTAGGAGCCTCATAGGAAAAGTCCCTTCCTCCCATATATTTGTATTTACCCTTGGGTAAATGGGTGCTAATCCATTAAGGGTTTTATAAGTTAAAAGTAAAATGTTAGCATCAGTTCGAAACTGACAGGAAGCCACTGTGTATTTATGTATTTTGCATATACATTCTAAATAATATGATGTTTTGTCTACTTCACTGTTTCACTCAGAGCACAGCACAGACAGAAATAAAGGAAAGTAAGATGATATTTACTGCGCTAATCCGATCCATTAAGAGAGTCCGCGCTGAGGTTCTTGTGCTGATAGAAGCTAATGAGAAGGCTTCAGTGAATCAGGCTGAAGGACTCATAAAGAGACTGGAGCAGGAGATTGATGCGCTGAGGAGGAGAAACGCTGAGCTGAAACAGCTTTCAGAAACAGAGGATCACATCCATTTTCTACAGGTAAACTCACTGCTGTGAAGAAAGTTTGAAATTAATTAGGAGTGTGGTTTCAGACAGTCTTTTCCAATTGAATAGACCATTGGTGTTCCCCAGAAAAGTTTTGGACCCCATTCTGTTTCACTGAAAACTAATTTTCTCCACTTTCATGTTGTAGAATTTCCAGGCTCTCTGTGCCCCTCCTGTAACTGGAGATTTACCCAGTGTTACTGTCAATCCAAACATCTCTTCTGGGACGATGAGGAAAGTTGTGGCTGAACTTAAGGAACATATTGAGGACTTCTGCAAGGGGGAATTAAGCAAAATGACTAAAACAGGTTGGTGTGAAACCTATTTATATGTAAGGGATAACACACGACAAGGCGTGGAGTGTACTGCATTAACATACGGCTGTGGGTGGGCTGGAGGCACGAAGCAAGCTAAGTATTATTATTATTATTTATTTCTTAGCCAACGCTCTTATCCAGGGCGACTTACAATTGTTACAAGATATCACATTATTTTTACAAACAAATACCCATTTATACAGTTGGATTTTTACTGGAGCAATCTAGGTAAAGTACCTCGCTCAAGGGTACAGCAGCAGTGTCCCCCACCTGGAATCGACCCCACGACCCTCTGGTCAAGAGTCCAGAGCCTTAACCACTACTCCACACTGCTATCAACAAACATATCAACAAAGACATATGTTAATGCAACACAGCCCACAAGCCCTGGAGTGTGTTATCCCACTTATAAAACAGACACAATAAAACATAGAAAAAAACAATTTGTTTTTATTTAAAAAAAAACAAACAATGTTATTGTGACGGGGTACTGCCCCGTCTTTATGATCAATGTTGGGACTGGCAGGGAGGGGGTTAAAATTCCTCCCTGCCAGAAAAACATGTGAGAATGTGGCTGGAGCCCTAATTGACTAATCAGTAATTATTGAATAATTGGGCTCCAGCCACAGGGAATAAAAGCCAGGGGAGAGGCCCTGGCTAGGAGAGAGTTGAAGGAGAGTTCCAGAAGCAAGAGTGTGTTTGTATGTGGTGTTTTTCTGTTCCAGTGAAGGCAACGCCCAGCCTGGAAATCTTTATTTTTGTAAGTTTTGCTTTGTGTGTATTTTGTGTTTAAAACCTTTTTTGTTTGGCCCTTGTGCTGGTTTATTTTGTATTTTTGTTTATTAAAAACTTTATTTTTGAACTTTATACTGTCTCTGAGTCTCAAACCTCAGTCCATCCTGTCACAGTTGGTGTTCAGAAGTGGGATAGCGCCACCTGGAGACTCAGAGACAGTATAAAGTTCAAAAATAAAGTTTTTAATAAACAAAAATACAAAATAAACCAGCACAAGGGCCAAACAAAAAAGGTTTTAAACACAAAATACACACAAAGCAAAACTTACAAAAATAAAGATTTCCAGGCTGGGCGTTGCCTTCACTGGAACAGAAAAACACCACATACAAAAACACTCTTGCTTCTGGAACTCTCCTTCAACTCTCTCCTAGCCAGGGCCTCTCCCCTGGCTTTTATTCCCTGTGGCTGGAGCCCAATTATTCAATAATTACTGATTAGTCAATTAGGGCTCCAGCCACATTCTCACATGTTTTTCTGGCAGGGAGGAATTTTAACCCCCTCCCTGCCAGTCCCAACATTGATCATAAAGACGGGGCAGTACCCCGTCACAGTTATTATATATTCTTCCGCTTTGGAGAAATAATAGTCCATGAGACAAGGTTAAACAGGAGGTTTTCAACATTTCCAACATCAAATACAATACTAGTTTATCCCAACCGGGATAAAAAAATAATTAATTGTAGCTCTGTCCAGCTACTTACCTCTAATGGCTAAAGCTAGTTAAAATGAGAGTACACACCACCGAGATGTGCTAGACCTGGGGGAAGAGCAAAATCTAGCTGCAGGCTTCGCAATGCGCTAGGTCGTGATGGGATAACTAGCAGAAATGGCTGAAATAATAGTAAAACATGTCTAAAAACTTAAGGACTGTGAATATATATATATATATATATATATATATATATATATATATATATATACTGCTTATAGTGAAAATAATCGAGAAAAAAATAATAAGGCACAGAGTAGAAACTGAAAATAACTACACCCAGGCTCAGCTGTTGCGAGTCTAATATGCTGTGTATTGATATTTATTAATCTTACTCCAATTAGACAAAAATAAGTTCCGCCATGCATTAAACTATTTAATGCACTGTTGAAAGCCCCTCAACAGCCAATCAGCTTGCAGCATCCAACATTCCGTTTTGTCAATGTATGTATTATATACACAAATATATACATTCTTTAATCCAGTGCTTGTAAAATATTAATAAACACCTCTTGCACATTCCTGGCTATATAAACATTGTAGATTCATTGCAGATTCAGTCACTAAGTTGATTTTTCTCTCTTTTCATTGCCCAGTGAATGAAGTTGCAGTTTACAGTCTGCAGGATCCAGAGCCAAGGACCAGAGCTGAGTTTTTAAAATGTAAGTCTGTTTGATTGGATGATGTGTCACTTCATTTTGAGTTAACAGCAGAGAACAGAGAAGGGTAGAGTTTGAAGACTGCAATTATTATTTATTAGTAACTGTGTGTACATTTGAGATTTTATTTGAAAATAGGAACTAATTCTAATAGTTGTAATATTTTAAAATATTTTTTTTACAAAGTAAATTATTTGAAAATATTTAAATATGTTTTGGCATAGGCACTGGAACCTCCTGAATCTTACTGGTGCTGAGGTTTACTATGGTCACATGACATGGCAAGAAAAAAAAACTCTTACTGTTAAAAAAACATGCTTAAATACTGTTAACCATTATAAATAGCGTACCAGCCAGGACACTCACAAAAAGCAAACCACATATGACAATGTATTATTTAAAACGCTTGTTCACAGAAAAACTTCGAGCTCCAATCAGAATTTCCGTGTGGTTTTTCTGCACTGATTGGCTGTCTCTCTATTGCCTTTATATTATTATTTATTTATTTCTTATCAGACACCCTTACCCAGGGCGACTTACAGTCGTAAACAAATACATTTCAAGAATCACAGTACAAGTAATAATACAATTAACAGCAAGATAAATACAATGACTTTGGTTCAAGCAAGTACAAGTATGACAAAATACAATTCAATAATACAGCAGATAACAGTGTCAGTGATAGTTACATCAGGATGTGATTAAGTACAAAATACTACCGATTAAACACTTGACAGGTTACAGTACTCTGAAGTAAAGGATTAAATGCAGTAAAATAGGGGGCAGATAAGAGCAAGTAAAGCGCATTTAAGGAAGGGTGATAAGTGTCCCAGGGGAAAAACAGAGGAGTTCTACAGGTGCTTTCTGAAGAGGTGAGTCTTAAGGAGGCGCCGGAATGTGGTCAGGGACTGGGCAGTCCTGACATCTGTAGGAAGGTCATTCCACCACTGCGGAGCGAGGGTGGAGAAGGAGCGGGCTCTGGAGGCAGGGGAGTGTAGAGGAGGTAGAGCCAGTCTTCAAGTGCAGGCGGAGCGGAGAGGTCGAGTGGGGGTGTAGGGAGAGATGAGGGTCTGGAGGTAGCTGGGTGCAGTCTGGTCAAGGCATCTGAGGCTAGTACAAGAGTCTTGAACTGGATGCGAGCGGTGAACGGGAGCCAGTGGAGTGAGCGGAGCAGTGGAGTTGCGTGGGAGAAGCGGAGTTCTGGATGAGCTGGAGCGGACGGGTGGCGGACGCAGGGAGGCCAGCCAGGAGGGAGTTGCAGTAGTCTAGGTGGGAGAGTACCAAGGCCTGGACCAGGAGCTGGGTGGTGTAGTTGGTGAGGAAGGGTCGGATTCTTCGGATGTTGCTCAGGAAGAATCGGCAAGTGCGTGCCAGAGTGGAGATGTGCTGGGAATAAGAGAGGCAGGGGTCCAGGGTGACTCCGAGGTTCTTAGCAGAGGAAGAGGGAGAGAGTGTGGTAGATTCCAGAGGAACAGAGATAGAGAGAGAGGGGAGGAGGAGGAGGGAGGAGGAGGGAAAGAAAAGGAGGTCAGATTTAGAGAGGTTGAGTTTGAGGTGATGCGAGTGCATCCAGGAGGAGATAGCAGACAGACAGGTAGAGATACGGGATGGGATTGTGGGGTCAGAGGGGGGGAAGGAGAGGAAGATCTGAGCATCGTCAGCATAGAAGTGGTATGAGAAACCATAGGATGCGATGAGGGGGCCCAGGGAGTGGGTGTAGAGTGAGAACAGGAGAGGACCCAAGACTGACCCTTGGGGGACTCCTGTTGAGAGAGGGCGAGGTGTGGAGGTTGAGCCGCGCCAGGTTACCTGGTAGGTGCGGTCAGAGAGGTAGGAGGTGAACCAGGCAGAGCAGTGCCGGAGAGTCCCAGGTCAGCGAGAGAGGATATTAGCTGACGTGGTTCTAGTGCCAGCTGCAAAATATTTATCATGAATGCTGGTGCTATGAGTAAAATCATTTTAAATACATTTAAGTATTTTCTTTTTAAACTATTTTCAAATTTATAATTGCACAAACAGTAATTAACTCATGGTGGCATTCTGACATGCAGAATGCTAAATAAATATGTTCATTTCAATAACTTCAAAAAAGGCCCTTAAAACAATTGAGAAGAATTTGTTGATACTATTCTACATTTACTTTCCACAAAAGACATTAAAATATCTTCAAATAATATTTACTTTCTGACATAGATATATTTTTTCAAATAACATTTACTTTAAAAAAATTGAAATGATTGATTTTTCCAGGTTTGCTGCAAGGCAAAATAATTCTGGTACCCATTCATATAGTTGTCTTTTGTCTAACTGTCCTCTTCTCTTTAATCAGATTCCCGTCAGCTGACACTGGACCCCAACACAGCGCATAGAAAACTCCATCTGTCTGACGGGAACAGAAAGGTGACCCGAAGTACACAAGCCCAGCGATATCCTGATCCCCAGAGAGATTTGACAGGTGGACCCAGGTGCTTTGCAGAGAGAGTTTGTCTGGAACTCGCTGCTACTGGGAGGTTGAGTGGAGTGGGGGAGATGCTTTTATAGGAGTCACATATAAAGGAATCAACAGGAAAGGGGGGCAGTATGCCTGTGTCCTTGGACGCAATGACATCTCCTGCAGTTTGTACTGCTCTGATTCCATTTATACTGCCCGGCATAATAACAAGAAAATTGAAATAATTGCTCCCTACCGCCGTCGAATAGGAGTGTATCTGGACTTTACTGCCGCCTCCTTGTCATTTTATGGAGTCTCTGGGGACTCAATGATGTTCCTGCACACATTCCAAACCACATTCACTGAGCCACTCTATCCTGGGTTTTGACTTCCTTGTGTAAATTCCAGTGTAACAATCTGCAAGCTGAACTAGACCACTGTTATGTTGAAAGGGAACGTTCTTAGCCTCCTTGAGTTTCTGGGTATCTTCCAGAAGGCTTTGGTGCTTAGAATTGTTCATAAGCACATAATTAATGCTTAAAATATGCTTTTAATATGCTTTATAGAACAAGTAATACATGGTACTATCAACATTTCCAAATGTGTTATACATGCATCGTAGTTTGTTAAATATTCTGTTTATACTGTACCAGAACTGTATTTTTAAAAAGAAGAGCAAATATTTACCTTTTATATTAAATCAATATATCCAGGGATGATTCTACCTGGCAGATCATTTATTATCAACAGACTTTTCCTTAATTTAGAACCCTCTTCATGTCCTTGATAGAATGTTGATGCCTTCAGTGGTGCAGATAGCTTTTCATGCCAGGGTGGGGGTGGGGTTGGGGGGGATACTTATTCAAGGGGCCCTGTGACAGAGTGTGTGCATGTGTGTGTGCGTGTGTTTGAAGTGTTCAGTGTGAATGGGTATGTGTTCATTGTTCACATTTGGAATATGCACACGGGAGGGAGAGGGGGAAATTAATTAAGTCACGTCACAAATATAAGGGAGGAAGGTGCACTGTGTGTTGAAGTGTTGTGCAGGGAGAGATTGTGTGATTGTGTTAGCCGTGCTGTTTGTTTATTGTTTTGTTTGTGTTTAAATAAATACTTAAAACCTACCATTTCTCCTCCATGTCTGCCACAGCCCCCACTGATAAGACTTTTCTTTCATTTGTGTAAACCAACAATGTTCAATACATGGGCAGTATATGAAACATATACTTGGTAACAAAAGTATCATCAAGAGATGGTTTGTAGAAAACAAACAAACAGTGCCTGAATCACTAACAACATAGCTGATGTACTAATACTTTCACAAATATCTTTTATTATTATTTTATTTCTTAGCAGACGCCCTTATCCAGGGCGACTTACAATTGTTACAAGATCTCACATTATACATTATTTCACATTATACAGATATCACATTATTTTTACATACAATTACCCATTTATACAGTTGGGTTTTTACTGGAGCAATCTAGGTAAAGTACCTTGCTCAAGGGTACAACAGCAGTGTCCCCCACCCACAACCCTCCGGTCAAGAGTCCAGAGCCCTAACCACTACTCCACACTGCTGCCCTATTATCATCACTCTCATCTCATTTTCTAACCAGTAGCTGAGCTATTTTTCTGACACAAGATTAGAACTTGATGTATGTACACTTGCTTGCCATTTTAGAGGTATACGTTTCACAGGGGAACTAGGAGCTAAAAACATTGGCAGGAAAAACTAGCCTAACAGTGAGCTTGTAAACAGCACCTGTACGGAGCCACACTGGGTTTTAGTGGAGTTTGTCGTGTTTGTTGACCTTTTGTTTATGTAAAGTGGTACAGACTAACAGTTTGCTAAATGCAAAGAGGAGGAAGTTAAAAGGAATGCTATTCGTGACAAGCCTTATCAGACCTCACCATGCTCTATCATTACACCTTTACTAGAAAATAGAGATGGTGTTGACCACTTCAAAAAAAGAATAATTGTCATTAGGTTAAGAGGTATTGTGATGGAGTGAATGTTCCAAACTGTAATGTGGAGGCTTTAGGAAATACACTCCATCTCGCTGAGACTCATCGAGGCCAGCATGCCAGGATTGTATAATTAAGCATTTGAGCCCTTTACTGTGTGGTAATGCCCGCCTCGTGCAGTCACATACCCGCCTTGTGCAGTCACATGCCCTCCTCGTGCAGTCACATACCCGCCTCGTGCAGTCACATGCCCTCCTCGTGCAGTCACATGCCCTCCTTGTGCAGTCACATACCCGCCTCGTGCAGTCACATGCCCTCCTCGTGCAGTCACATACCCGCCTCGTGCAGTCACATGCCCTCTTTGTGCAGTCACATGCCCTCCTCGTGCAGTCACATGCCCTCCTTGTGCAGTCACATACCCGCCTCCTGCAGTCACATGCCCTCCTCGTGCAGTCACATGCCCGCCTCGTGCAGTCACTTGCCCTCCTCGTGCAGTCACATGCCCTCCTCGTGCAGTCACATACCCGCCTCCTGCAGTCACATGCCCGACCCTTCTTGTTATTGTAATGAGAAGGGCATTACCACACAAGTAAAGAACTGAGGGCTCAAAAGCTATTAGAATATGGATCTGTAAAAAAATAAAAAGGTTTTCTAATAGCTTTTATCCTGATTTTATGTACAGTGCCATGAAAAAGTATTTGCCCCCTGTCTGATTTTCTGCATTTTTGCACATTCTTCACATTATATTTGGTCAGATTTTTTTGTGGGTTGTTGTAGTATAGGGTGTTTCTTTCATTTGTTTGGTGTGCAAGGTAATCAAACATGTAATCTTCAGGTCTGAAAAAGTTATTGCCCCCACTAGTTAACTCAACCCAATTAAAAGGGATAATTAGGGTCAGCTGTTTAAGTACTTTGGTTAACAACCAGGCCTGATTTGGGCCAGCCCTGCCCAATATAAATCTGACTAACTTTGGCCCTTACCATCAGAGTTAAGTTGTTAGCACACAGCTTCTAGAGGCACATCATGCCATGAACAAAAGAAATTCCTGAAGACTTCCAGAAAAAAGTTGTTGATGCCTATCAGTCTGGAAAGGGTTACAAAGCCATTTCTAAGGCTCTGGGGCTCCACCGAACCACAGAAAGAAGCCATATTGTCCAAATGGAGAAAGTTTGGGACAGTAGTGAATCTTCCCAGGAGTGGCCGTCCTGCCAAAATCTCTCCAAGAGCAAGCCGTAAAATCATCCAGGAAGTCACAAAGAACCCTAGAATAACATCCAGGGATCTGCAGGCCTCTCTCGCTCATGTTTCATGTGTTCATGACTCCACCATCAGAAAGACACTGGGCAAAAATGGGATTCATGGCAGAGTAGCAAAGCGGAAACCATTGCTCACTAAGAAGAACATGAATGCTCGTCTCAAGTTTGCCAAAAAGCACCTGGATGATCCTCAAGAGTTCTGGAACAATGTTCTATGGATAGATGAGCCAAAAGTGGAACTTTTTGGCCGATATGGGCCCAGTTATGTCTGGCGAAAACCAAACACTGCATTCCACAGTAAGAACCTCATACCAACGGTCAAGCATGGTGGTGGTAGTGTCATGGTTTGGGGATGCTTTGCTGCATCAGGACCTGGACACCTTGCCATCATTGAAGGAACCATGAATTCTGCTCTGTATCAGAGAATTCTACAGGAGAATGTCAGGCCATCTGTCCGTGAGCTGAAGCTGAAGCGCAGAATGGGTCATGCAGCAAGACAATGATCCGAAACACACAAGCAAGTCTACATCAGAATGGTTGAAGAACAAGAAATGTAAAGTTTTGGAAAGGCCTAGTCAAAGTCCAGACCTAAACCTCATTGAGATGTTGTGGCAGAACCTGAAACGAGCAGTTCATGCTTGAAAACCCACAAATGTCACTGAGTTGAAGCAGTTCTGCATGGAGGAGTGGGCCAAAATTCCTCCACGGCGCTGTGGGAGACTAATCAATAACTACAGGAAGCGTTTGGTTGCAGTTATTGCTGTTAAAGGTGGCGTAACCAGTTATTGAGTCTAAGGGGGTGATTACTTTTTCACATGGGTGCATTGGGTGTTGCATAACTTTCTTTAATAAATAAATGAAATATGTATCACATTTTTGTGTTATTTGTTCACTCAGGGTCCCTTTTATCTAATATTAGGTTTTGGTTGAAGATCTGACAACATTCAGTGTCAAAAATATGCAACAATGCAGAAAATCAGAAGGGGCAAATACTTTTTCACAGCACTGTATATGTATATGTGTGTGTGTGTGTGTGTATATATATATATTGTGAGATTAAAAGAGTTTTGAAGGGGTTAGAGACAGCAGGTACCGGGAGTAACCGGGGAAGAGACACAGAACAACCAGGAACTACATTTCCCAACAACGGGGAAAAAACACAGTGCCTGACGGGTAACAGCGGCAGCTTTAAAAAGCTACTGGAATCAGATAGAGAGGAGCGTGAGAACAGGTGCACACACGAGCCGTGGGACGGGAGAGTACCGAACCTAAACGAAAGTGGGCAGCTGCATTGGGAGCGAGAAGGGGATGTTAACCAGTGGTAAACCAGAGGATTACAAATTTAACACTTGTTTCTAAACAAAACGGAACAGCGTATTGGGCGCTGCATTGAAGCAACCTTGTGGACTACCAGTCGGAGACAACCATTGTTTCTACAGCGGGACAGTGCACGGTGGTTCTACCTTGAAACAACACGGTGGACTACAAGCTTCCCTGCATCGGAGCAACGCAGAGAACATGGATTGCTGTAGAGTGAGTATGCTGTGTTTTACCTTTGATATGCTGGGAGCTAGTGAAGTACGGGACTTGTGTGTATTCAAACAGAGTGCTTAAAGACTGTATCAAAAGCCCATGAACAGGGCAAGTTATTAACCCAGGAGAACTGTGTCCAGCTGGAAGTGTTGAACGGTGTAATAATACGCAGGGACGCAACAAGGGTTATTTAAACGAAACACCATTTTATTTTATGTCCAGGGAACAGTGGAACCTGCAACAAAAGAGAGGAGAGAGTTAGAGAACGCTCATTGCTCACTGTTTGATCACCTGTATTAATTCTAATCTACACAGCAGTGTTATTACTTACCTTTACGAAAGGTTGGCTGGGTGTTGGGGCTGCACTCTACCGCAAACAGACCTCGGGGCAGTCGGAAGTACAAACCTGTGAGTAGGACGGGGACGATCACGACTCCACAGCGCCATCTGGTGGACATCCGCGATAACCTGGAAAAGAGAAAGAAGCCACAATACCAAGCCAACACCAAAGGAACTTGGATACAACAAGCCATTACTTACCTGAGGGTCTCGATCCACAAAGAAAGTCCTGGACTGTGTTTATTTGAGTTTGATTATTATTTTGCTTGATAACTGGAACTTCTGTGTGTTCATTTTTATTGAAGATACGAGAAAGAGGAAAATCATTAAACCAGAAATCTCCTTGGATCTGGGTCTCTGTCACGTTCTTCTGCACCAAAACAGACACCGCTTACACATCTCATACTTACGTGGACTATTCCTGTTCACAATATATATATATATATATATATATATATATATATATATATATATATATATATATAAGTACTTGCTCTTGCACTATTACTGTTATTAAACAAAGACTTGTCACGAAAAGTTGTAAGTAAAGTAATTTTTGTGAGTGTTCCTATGATTGACCTCAGTTACGGAGAATGACCCAATGTGGAATCTGCCTTGTGGTAGATGAAGCAATATTGGTTTGGAATTAGGAGAAGAGTCTCTTAGTTGCCTTGGGAGAGATGTTACAAAGGAGAGCAAGCTACCATCTAGAGGGCAGACTCAGAGCCTTTTCTCTCACCCTAACCAGTTTTCCGCTTTATTATCACATTTCTCGACAGGACTAACGCAGATGTCTTTGTATAATGATTTGGTAGAGACTGTCTGATCACTTGCAGGCTGATTTCCATTGACTTTAAAGTACAGAGTGTTCGTCAAGCTCTGTCTGATGAAGAATGAGATTGAAAAAACTTGGGCTGTTCTGTGATGAAGAAAAGAGGAGGAAAGACTCCGCCACAGTGGAACCATATGAATTATGAGCAGTTAAAACTACATTGTAATCAAGATGAACTCTCTATGAACATTTGTCCTGTATAGAGTAAATGTAAAACAAACTTTGCTGAAATTCAGTATTGATAAAGCAAATACAATGAATTCAGAACGAGCATTTTAATGTTAATTTGTAGGATTTGGGCTGTCGTGTGAGCGTCATTGTGCATCACGCTGGTCCGTAAAGGAGAACACATAACATTGATGCCGAAATTAAAAAAATAAGTTTTAATCGGTTGACATCTTCTTGAGTGTATTGCTTTTATGAAATTCACGCTGTGATTTAGGTTGAAGAGTGTATAGAAATAAACATTGTAAACTTTTTACTCAAGAAAGTTTATTGAGTTTTTGGGTAACACTTTACAATAAGTGTCCCTAGTTACAGTGTATTTACATAGTAGTTACATCTGTAGTTACACAAATACAGTGTAATTCTGCATTGTTACAATGCACTTAATGTGTATAAACCACACAGTATATGTAAGTACACAATTTTAACTACATTTGTAACTACTTTTTTTTACATGAGTGTGAATTACATATGTGATTACATATAAATCTTACAGGTCCCAATTCATTTTTAAAAAGCTAAATATGGTTTTAGAGTGAGTAACAATTGTGTAACAGCGGTTACATTGCAAAAAAAAAATAGTAACAAATGTAGTTACAATTGTGCTCTTACATATGCCGTGTGGTTTTTACACATTAAGTACATTGTAACAATGAAGAATCACTAAGTTGATTTTTCTCTCTTTTCATTGCCCAGTGAATGAAGTTGCAGTTTACAGTCTGCAGGATCCAGAGCCAAGGACCAGAGCTGAGTTTTTAAAATGTAAGTCTGTTTGATTGGATGATGTGTCACTTCATTTTGAGTTAACAGCAGAGAACAGAGAAGGGTAGAGTTTGAAGACTGCAATTATTATTTATTAGTAACTGTGTGTACATTTGAGATTTTATTTGAAAATAGGAACTAATTCTAATAGTTGTAATATTTTAAAATATTTTTTTTACAAAGTAAATTATTTGAAAATATTTAAATATGTTTTGGCATAGGCACTGGAACCTCCTGAATCTTACTGGTGCTGAGGTTTACTATGGTCACATGACATGGCAAGAAAAAAAAACTCTTACTGTTAAAAAAACATGCTTAAATACTGTTAACCATTATAAATAGCGTACCAGCCAGGACACTCACAAAAAGCAAACCACATATGACAATGTATTATTTAAAACGCTTGTTCACAGAAAAACTTCGAGCTCCAATCAGAATTTCCGTGTGGTTTTTCTGCACTGATTGGCTGTCTCTCTATTGCCTTTATATTATTATTTATTTATTTCTTATCAGACACCCTTACCCAGGGCGACTTACAGTCGTAAACAAATACATTTCAAGAATCACAGTACAAGTAATAATACAATTAACAGCAAGATAAATACAATGACTTTGGTTCAAGCAAGTACAAGTATGACAAAATACAATTCAATAATACAGCAGATAACAGTGTCAGTGATAGTTACATCAGGATGTGATTAAGTACAAAATACTACCGATTAAACACTTGACAGGTTACAGTACTCTGAAGTAAAGGATTAAATGCAGTAAAATAGGGGGCAGATAAGAGCAAGTAAAGCGCATTTAAGGAAGGGTGATAAGTGTCCCAGGGGAAAAACAGAGGAGTTCTACAGGTGCTTTCTGAAGAGGTGAGTCTTAAGGAGGCGCCGGAATGTGGTCAGGGACTGGGCAGTCCTGACATCTGTAGGAAGGTCATTCCACCACTGCGGAGCGAGGGTGGAGAAGGAGCGGGCTCTGGAGGCAGGGGAGTGTAGAGGAGGTAGAGCCAGTCTTCAAGTGCAGGCGGAGCGGAGAGGTCGAGTGGGGGTGTAGGGAGAGATGAGGGTCTGGAGGTAGCTGGGTGCAGTCTGGTCAAGGCATCTGAGGCTAGTACAAGAGTCTTGAACTGGATGCGAGCGGTGAACGGGAGCCAGTGGAGTGAGCGGAGCAGTGGAGTTGCGTGGGAGAAGCGGAGTTCTGGATGAGCTGGAGCGGACGGGTGGCGGACGCAGGGAGGCCAGCCAGGAGGGAGTTGCAGTAGTCTAGGTGGGAGAGTACCAAGGCCTGGACCAGGAGCTGGGTGGTGTAGTTGGTGAGGAAGGGTCGGATTCTTCGGATGTTGCTCAGGAAGAATCGGCAAGTGCGTGCCAGAGTGGAGATGTGCTGGGAATAAGAGAGGCAGGGGTCCAGGGTGACTCCGAGGTTCTTAGCAGAGGAAGAGGGAGAGAGTGTGGTAGATTCCAGAGGAACAGAGATAGAGAGAGAGGGGAGGAGGAGGAGGGAGGAGGAGGGAAAGAAAAGGAGGTCAGATTTAGAGAGGTTGAGTTTGAGGTGATGCGAGTGCATCCAGGAGGAGATAGCAGACAGACAGGTAGAGATACGGGATGGGATTGTGGGGTCAGAGGGGGGGAAGGAGAGGAAGATCTGAGCATCGTCAGCATAGAAGTGGTATGAGAAACCATAGGATGCGATGAGGGGGCCCAGGGAGTGGGTGTAGAGTGAGAACAGGAGAGGACCCAAGACTGACCCTTGGGGGACTCCTGTTGAGAGAGGGCGAGGTGTGGAGGTTGAGCCGCGCCAGGTTACCTGGTAGGTGCGGTCAGAGAGGTAGGAGGTGAACCAGGCAGAGCAGTGCCGGAGAGTCCCAGGTCAGCGAGAGAGGATATTAGCTGACGTGGTTCTAGTGCCAGCTGCAAAATATTTATCATGAATGCTGGTGCTATGAGTAAAATCATTTTAAATACATTTAAGTATTTTCTTTTTAAACTATTTTCAAATTTATAATTGCACAAACAGTAATTAACTCATGGTGGCATTCTGACATGCAGAATGCTAAATAAATATGTTCATTTCAATAACTTCAAAAAAGGCCCTTAAAACAATTGAGAAGAATTTGTTGATACTATTCTACATTTACTTTCCACAAAAGACATTAAAATATCTTCAAATAATATTTACTTTCTGACATAGATATATTTTTTCAAATAACATTTACTTTAAAAAAAATTGAAATGATTGATTTTTCCAGGTTTGCTGCAAGGCAAAATAATTCTGGTACCCATTCATATAGTTGTCTTTTGTCTAACTGTCCTCTTCTCTTTAATCAGATTCCCGTCAGCTGACACTGGACCCCAACACAGCGCATAGAAAACTCCATCTGTCTGACGGGAACAGAAAGGTGACCCGAAGTACACAAGCCCAGCGATATCCTGATCCCCAGAGAGATTTGACAGGTGGACCCAGGTGCTTTGCAGAGAGAGTTTGTCTGGAACTCGCTGCTACTGGGAGGTTGAGTGGAGTGGGGGAGATGCTTTTATAGGAGTCACATATAAAGGAATCAACAGGAAAGGGGGGCAGTATGCCTGTGTCCTTGGACGCAATGACATCTCCTGCAGTTTGTACTGCTCTGATTCCATTTATACTGCCCGGCATAATAACAAGAAAATTGAAATAATTGCTCCCTACCGCCGTCGAATAGGAGTGTATCTGGACTTTACTGCCGCCTCCTTGTCATTTTATGGAGTCTCTGGGGACTCAATGATGTTCCTGCACACATTCCAAACCACATTCACTGAGCCACTCTATCCTGGGTTTTGACTTCCTTGTGTAAATTCCAGTGTAACAATCTGCAAGCTGAACTAGACCACTGTTATGTTGAAAGGGAACGTTCTTAGCCTCCTTGAGTTTCTGGGTATCTTCCAGAAGGCTTTGGTGCTTAGAATTGTTCATAAGCACATAATTAATGCTTAAAATATGCTTTTAATATGCTTTATAGAACAAGTAATACATGGTACTATCAACATTTCCAAATGTGTTATACATGCATCGTAGTTTGTTAAATATTCTGTTTATACTGTACCAGAACTGTATTTTTAAAAAGAAGAGCAAATATTTACCTTTTATATTAAATCAATATATCCAGGGATGATTCTACCTGGCAGATCATTTATTATCAACAGACTTTTCCTTAATTTAGAACCCTCTTCATGTCCTTGATAGAATGTTGATGCCTTCAGTGGTGCAGATAGCTTTTCATGCCAGGGTGGGGGTGGGGTTGGGGGGGATACTTATTCAAGGGGCCCTGTGACAGAGTGTGTGCATGTGTGTGTGCGTGTGTTTGAAGTGTTCAGTGTGAATGGGTATGTGTTCATTGTTCACATTTGGAATATGCACACGGGAGGGAGAGGGGGAAATTAATTAAGTCACGTCACAAATATAAGGGAGGAAGGTGCACTGTGTGTTGAAGTGTTGTGCAGGGAGAGATTGTGTGATTGTGTTAGCCGTGCTGTTTGTTTATTGTTTTGTTTGTGTTTAAATAAATACTTAAAACCTACCATTTCTCCTCCATGTCTGCCACAGCCCCCACTGATAAGACTTTTCTTTCATTTGTGTAAACCAACAATGTTCAATACATGGGCAGTATATGAAACATATACTTGGTAACAAAAGTATCATCAAGAGATGGTTTGTAGAAAACAAACAAACAGTGCCTGAATCACTAACAACATAGCTGATGTACTAATACTTTCACAAATATCTTTTATTATTATTTTATTTCTTAGCAGACGCCCTTATCCAGGGCGACTTACAATTGTTACAAGATCTCACATTATACATTATTTCACATTATACAGATATCACATTATTTTTACATACAATTACCCATTTATACAGTTGGGTTTTTACTGGAGCAATCTAGGTAAAGTACCTTGCTCAAGGGTACAACAGCAGTGTCCCCCACCCACAACCCTCCGGTCAAGAGTCCAGAGCCCTAACCACTACTCCACACTGCTGCCCTATTATCATCACTCTCATCTCATTTTCTAACCAGTAGCTGAGCTATTTTTCTGACACAAGATTAGAACTTGATGTATGTACACTTGCTTGCCATTTTAGAGGTATACGTTTCACAGGGGAACTAGGAGCTAAAAACATTGGCAGGAAAAACTAGCCTAACAGTGAGCTTGTAAACAGCACCTGTACGGAGCCACACTGGGTTTTAGTGGAGTTTGTCGTGTTTGTTGACCTTTTGTTTATGTAAAGTGGTACAGACTAACAGTTTGCTAAATGCAAAGAGGAGGAAGTTAAAAGGAATGCTATTCGTGACAAGCCTTATCAGACCTCACCATGCTCTATCATTACACCTTTACTAGAAAATAGAGATGGTGTTGACCACTTCAAAAAAAGAATAATTGTCATTAGGTTAAGAGGTATTGTGATGGAGTGAATGTTCCAAACTGTAATGTGGAGGCTTTAGGAAATACACTCCATCTCGCTGAGACTCATCGAGGCCAGCATGCCAGGATTGTATAATTAAGCATTTGAGCCCTTTACTGTGTGGTAATGCCCGCCTCGTGCAGTCACATACCCGCCTTGTGCAGTCACATGCCCTCCTCGTGCAGTCACATACCCGCCTCGTGCAGTCACATGCCCTCCTCGTGCAGTCACATGCCCTCCTTGTGCAGTCACATACCCGCCTCGTGCAGTCACATGCCCTCCTCGTGCAGTCACATACCCGCCTCGTGCAGTCACATGCCCTCTTTGTGCAGTCACATGCCCTCCTCGTGCAGTCACATGCCCTCCTTGTGCAGTCACATACCCGCCTCCTGCAGTCACATGCCCTCCTCGTGCAGTCACATGCCCGCCTCGTGCAGTCACTTGCCCTCCTCGTGCAGTCACATGCCCTCCTCGTGCAGTCACATACCCGCCTCCTGCAGTCACATGCCCGACCCTTCTTGTTATTGTAATGAGAAGGGCATTACCACACAAGTAAAGAACTGAGGGCTCAAAAGCTATTAGAATATGGATCTGTAAAAAAATAAAAAGGTTTTCTAATAGCTTTTATCCTGATTTTATGTACAGTGCCATGAAAAAGTATTTGCCCCCTGTCTGATTTTCTGCATTTTTGCACATTCTTCACATTATATTTGGTCAGATTTTTTTGTGGGTTGTTGTAGTATAGGGTGTTTCTTTCATTTGTTTGGTGTGCAAGGTAATCAAACATGTAATCTTCAGGTCTGAAAAAGTTATTGCCCCCACTAGTTAACTCAACCCAATTAAAAGGGATAATTAGGGTCAGCTGTTTAAGTACTTTGGTTAACAACCAGGCCTGATTTGGGCCAGCCCTGCCCAATATAAATCTGACTAACTTTGGCCCTTACCATCAGAGTTAAGTTGTTAGCACACAGCTTCTAGAGGCACATCATGCCATGAACAAAAGAAATTCCTGAAGACTTCCAGAAAAAAGTTGTTGATGCCTATCAGTCTGGAAAGGGTTACAAAGCCATTTCTAAGGCTCTGGGGCTCCACCGAACCACAGAAAGAAGCCATATTGTCCAAATGGAGAAAGTTTGGGACAGTAGTGAATCTTCCCAGGAGTGGCCGTCCTGCCAAAATCTCTCCAAGAGCAAGCCGTAAAATCATCCAGGAAGTCACAAAGAACCCTAGAATAACATCCAGGGATCTGCAGGCCTCTCTCGCTCATGTTTCATGTGTTCATGACTCCACCATCAGAAAGACACTGGGCAAAAATGGGATTCATGGCAGAGTAGCAAAGCGGAAACCATTGCTCACTAAGAAGAACATGAATGCTCGTCTCAAGTTTGCCAAAAAGCACCTGGATGATCCTCAAGAGTTCTGGAACAATGTTCTATGGATAGATGAGCCAAAAGTGGAACTTTTTGGCCGATATGGGCCCAGTTATGTCTGGCGAAAACCAAACACTGCATTCCACAGTAAGAACCTCATACCAACGGTCAAGCATGGTGGTGGTAGTGTCATGGTTTGGGGATGCTTTGCTGCATCAGGACCTGGACACCTTGCCATCATTGAAGGAACCATGAATTCTGCTCTGTATCAGAGAATTCTACAGGAGAATGTCAGGCCATCTGTCCGTGAGCTGAAGCTGAAGCGCAGAATGGGTCATGCAGCAAGACAATGATCCGAAACACACAAGCAAGTCTACATCAGAATGGTTGAAGAACAAGAAATGTAAAGTTTTGGAAAGGCCTAGTCAAAGTCCAGACCTAAACCTCATTGAGATGTTGTGGCAGAACCTGAAACGAGCAGTTCATGCTTGAAAACCCACAAATGTCACTGAGTTGAAGCAGTTCTGCATGGAGGAGTGGGCCAAAATTCCTCCACGGCGCTGTGGGAGACTAATCAATAACTACAGGAAGCGTTTGGTTGCAGTTATTGCTGTTAAAGGTGGCGTAACCAGTTATTGAGTCTAAGGGGGTGATTACTTTTTCACATGGGTGCATTGGGTGTTGCATAACTTTCTTTAATAAATAAATGAAATATGTATCACATTTTTGTGTTATTTGTTCACTCAGGGTCCCTTTTATCTAATATTAGGTTTTGGTTGAAGATCTGACAACATTCAGTGTCAAAAATATGCAACAATGCAGAAAATCAGAAGGGGCAAATACTTTTTCACAGCACTGTATATGTATATGTGTGTGTGTGTGTGTGTATATATATATATTGTGAGATTAAAAGAGTTTTGAAGGGGTTAGAGACAGCAGGTACCGGGAGTAACCGGGGAAGAGACACAGAACAACCAGGAACTACATTTCCCAACAACGGGGAAAAAACACAGTGCCTGACGGGTAACAGCGGCAGCTTTAAAAAGCTACTGGAATCAGATAGAGAGGAGCGTGAGAACAGGTGCACACACGAGCCGTGGGACGGGAGAGTACCGAACCTAAACGAAAGTGGGCAGCTGCATTGGGAGCGAGAAGGGGATGTTAACCAGTGGTAAACCAGAGGATTACAAATTTAACACTTGTTTCTAAACAAAACGGAACAGCGTATTGGGCGCTGCATTGAAGCAACCTTGTGGACTACCAGTCGGAGACAACCATTGTTTCTACAGCGGGACAGTGCACGGTGGTTCTACCTTGAAACAACACGGTGGACTACAAGCTTCCCTGCATCGGAGCAACGCAGAGAACATGGATTGCTGTAGAGTGAGTATGCTGTGTTTTACCTTTGATATGCTGGGAGCTAGTGAAGTACGGGACTTGTGTGTATTCAAACAGAGTGCTTAAAGACTGTATCAAAAGCCCATGAACAGGGCAAGTTATTAACCCAGGAGAACTGTGTCCAGCTGGAAGTGTTGAACGGTGTAATAATACGCAGGGACGCAACAAGGGTTATTTAAACGAAACACCATTTTATTTTATGTCCAGGGAACAGTGGAACCTGCAACAAAAGAGAGGAGAGAGTTAGAGAACGCTCATTGCTCACTGTTTGATCACCTGTATTAATTCTAATCTACACAGCAGTGTTATTACTTACCTTTACGAAAGGTTGGCTGGGTGTTGGGGCTGCACTCTACCGCAAACAGACCTCGGGGCAGTCGGAAGTACAAACCTGTGAGTAGGACGGGGACGATCACGACTCCACAGCGCCATCTGGTGGACATCCGCGATAACCTGGAAAAGAGAAAGAAGCCACAATACCAAGCCAACACCAAAGGAACTTGGATACAACAAGCCATTACTTACCTGAGGGTCTCGATCCACAAAGAAAGTCCTGGACTGTGTTTATTTGAGTTTGATTATTATTTTGCTTGATAACTGGAACTTCTGTGTGTTCATTTTTATTGAAGATACGAGAAAGAGGAAAATCATTAAACCAGAAATCTCCTTGGATCTGGGTCTCTGTCACGTTCTTCTGCACCAAAACAGACACCGCTTACACATCTCATACTTACGTGGACTATTCCTGTTCACAATATATATATATATATATATATATATATATATATATATATATATATATAAGTACTTGCTCTTGCACTATTACTGTTATTAAACAAAGACTTGTCACGAAAAGTTGTAAGTAAAGTAATTTTTGTGAGTGTTCCTATGATTGACCTCAGTTACGGAGAATGACCCAATGTGGAATCTGCCTTGTGGTAGATGAAGCAATATTGGTTTGGAATTAGGAGAAGAGTCTCTTAGTTGCCTTGGGAGAGATGTTACAAAGGAGAGCAAGCTACCATCTAGAGGGCAGACTCAGAGCCTTTTCTCTCACCCTAACCAGTTTTCCGCTTTATTATCACATTTCTCGACAGGACTAACGCAGATGTCTTTGTATAATGATTTGGTAGAGACTGTCTGATCACTTGCAGGCTGATTTCCATTGACTTTAAAGTACAGAGTGTTCGTCAAGCTCTGTCTGATGAAGAATGAGATTGAAAAAACTTGGGCTGTTCTGTGATGAAGAAAAGAGGAGGAAAGACTCCGCCACAGTGGAACCATATGAATTATGAGCAGTTAAAACTACATTGTAATCAAGATGAACTCTCTATGAACATTTGTCCTGTATAGAGTAAATGTAAAACAAACTTTGCTGAAATTCAGTATTGATAAAGCAAATACAATGAATTCAGAACGAGCATTTTAATGTTAATTTGTAGGATTTGGGCTGTCGTGTGAGCGTCATTGTGCATCACGCTGGTCCGTAAAGGAGAACACATAACATTGATGCCGAAATTAAAAAAATAAGTTTTAATCGGTTGACATCTTCTTGAGTGTATTGCTTTTATGAAATTCACGCTGTGATTTAGGTTGATAGAGTGTATAGAAATAAACATTGTAAACTTTTTACTCAAGAAAGTTTATTGAGTTTTTGGGTAACACTTTACAATAAGTGTCCCTAGTTACAGTGTATTTACATAGTAGTTACATCTGTAGTTACACAAATACAGTGTAATTCTGCATTGTTACAATGCACTTAATGTGTATAAACCACACAGTATATGTAAGTACACAATTTTAACTACATTTGTAACTACTTTTTTTTACATGAGTGTGAATTACATATGTGATTACATATAAATCTTACAGGTCCCAATTCATTTTTAAAAAGCTAAATATGGTTTTAGAGTGAGTAACAATTGTGTAACAGCGGTTACATTGCAAAAAAAAAATAGTAACAAATGTAGTTACAATTGTGCTCTTACATATGCCGTGTGGTTTTTACACATTAAGTACATTGTAACAATGAAGAATCACACTGTATGTATGTGTAGCTACAGATGTAACTCGGGACACTTATTGTAAAGTGTTACCAGTTTTTGTTTTATCAAATATACAGCCAGTCAGCGAGCCACGAGCCACGAGTCCTAAAAAAAATAATATATATATATATATATATATATATATATATATGCCATGGTTTGTTTCTAATAGCAGAAAAAGACAGCCCTTTGAATATTTAAACGAAATAAGAGTTTTTATATTAGGCCTAATAGGATCATTTTGAAGTCTGTGACACTGGCCTATATTCATCAAGGTGTTTTACACCAATTCGCAATTACCAGCACTTTCTAAATTGAATAATATACAAATTAAAGTGAACACGCGGAGCTCACAGCACGGAGAGTTTGATTTAAGATGTGGGGTATGATGAGGAAGTCATTCCGCATTCATTTCTTTCAGCTTATTTGTACATTTGAAAAGTTTCATAGCAAAACGAGTGAAATGTCAATTCCACACATTTCCAGATATCGCTATAGCCTAGATTTACTCCTGGCGAGTGGCCTTATCACGTAGTGTAATAGGAATGAATAGCATCTAAAAAAAACAAATAAAAACATCAATTTACCAAAAACAACGAAAATGGATATAGGGCATTTTGGATTGAAGTTCTTCATTTATTTTTTTCAGAAAAAAAGTGTTGGCAATTGCAAATTGGTGTAAAACCCTTGATGAATATAGGCCACCGTGGCAGATTGGATGCATTTTAATTGGGGTTACATTTTATTTAAATGCATTTACAGGCTCAATCGGCTACGGCAAAGAAAAGGTGTTTATTTAAAACTTAGTAGTTTTGGTGTTTAGCTTGAATAGTGTGTCTGTTGTTGCTGTGTTTTCTTTTTGTGTGCAAATATTTTAAAATATAATAGCCTACAGTACATTCTCCGATTTAAAGTGATTAGCTGGTATTAACCGATGGTTTTTTTGGTATTATTGTTAATATTTATTTAGCATTAGTTAGGCTATTCGTTTATTTATTTATTGGCTTAGTTGTTTTTCTGTGAATAAGTGTTGCACCAGTGAGCTGCTATCGGTAAAGTTTAAAACTATATCTTTCTGTATATATTTGCACATTGTTTAAGAGAAAAAAATAACTAGAGTTATGTGTGCACACAAGATGTATAGAGCAGCCCCTCCAATAGTCTGTCTAGCCTGCCTCAGCTCCCCACCCCCACCGGGAGGAGGTTGACGCCACCCCAAACTGAAGATCTAAGAATTTGGAAATCCAGCACTATTTCTGAGGGACAACAGAGAACTTCTGCTCTTTCACAAAAATACTTCTATTCTTCAATGAAAAACTTGAACTCTTCAACGAAAAGCTTAAACTCTTAAACAAAAAATGTATATTCTTCAACGAAGAACTTTAGCAATCCAGAAAAATAATTTTAAAAGAGAACTTTCGTAAAAAAAAAAATTATATATGAAATAAGAATTGTTACGTAATAATAAAAAAAGGGCACAGTAGGCCTACTGTCTTTTTACTAGCTGGACTGCTGCTGCCACCTAGTGACATATTACTGCACTACACACAGGTAAAATATTAAAGAGATTGCAAAACTGAATCAATACCAGCGTGCTGGCACATACTTGCTTTCATTATGATTGTGATTATTATTATTTAAATAAATTATATTTTGAAATCATAAGTTTTTATAAGACAAGAATACACAACTTTTTTTTTGGTCAAAAACTTTATTAGAAAAAAAACAAAATTCATATTTCTTTTAAAATGGGTTCATGTAAAAATTTTAAAAGCACAGTTGTACATGTTGCACCAGGCACTAAAAAGGGGGTACAGCAATAGAGCTGAGAGACATGCGCATTCAATCAGTGTACATTATTAAACAGAAATTACACTTCAGGATCTCATTACACTGTACTGTCTTGCACTTACACTAGCATTTAATTGATGTGTCATTTCATTTATTGAATTTCAGTTTTATTCATTATTTTCTTGTATTTTCTTTTTTTTTTTATTTGAAATTGCCAATTATTTTGACCCCATTTTCTCCCAATTTGGAATATCCAATTGTTTAAAGCTTGTCTCAGCGCTGCTGCTGCAACTCCTGTATCGACTCGGGAGAGACGAAGACAAGCGCGCTCAAGCAAGCAAGCGTCCTCCGAAGCCAACTTCCTCTTTTCAACCAGACCTGTCACGTCGGAGGAAACGCAGTTCCGCCAGCAACTCGGTCAACTCGCAGGCAGGCAGGCGCCCGGCTGCCACAGGAGTCTCTGGTGCAGCGCAGTGGTGAGACAAGGATTACCCTGCCGACCTAAACCATCCCAACCAGGGCGGCGCTCTGCCAATTGAGACTCCCGGCCTCAGTCGGCGATGGCATAGCCTGGATTGGAACCAGCGATCTCCATGCTGTAGGGTGCATCCTGCACTTCCGGTGAAGTGCCTTGCCACACGGAAGCCCCAATTTCTTGTATTTCTATAGCGCTTTTCATACAGATGTATCGCAAAACACTGTACAATACATAACAAAAAAACATAAGAGTCCCCAGACACATTCTCTGCCAAAACATATTGAAATTACACAAAATGAAATGTTTAAAAAATAGCATAAGTTATATTAAAATCACTAAGATAATTTAAAAAATAATTAAAAACAAAATGTAGATCAATTAAACTTAATTAGCTTCATTGTGTGTGTGTGCGTGTAGAATATTTTATATATATATATATATATATATATAAAATATTTTTTAATATATATATATAGAATATTTTATATATATATATATATATATATATATATATATATATATATATATATATATATATATATATATATATATATAAAATTATATAAAATAAATGTTTTCCCACTTTGAAAAGTTACATCACATATTAGGATATTGAAAAAATGAAAGGGAGGGGATGGTTAAAATGCTTTACCAGTAAAACTAGGCATCGATATGAACATAGGCAGACCATCATAGGACAGCGTTATAGGAAGCAGAAACGCTAGGTGTTGGCTTCACAAATTAAAGGAGTGATCCTGTATGCCACTAGATCAATTTCAATACCACCAAGGCTACACTCGTGGCAGATCAGTCTGTTTCTGTATTCTTCTTGCATTCAATAAGCAGGGTACCCAGTTTACTGCTTTTGTTGGACAGAGACTCCAGCAGCGTGTAGCATTGCAGATTTAATTGCAAGCAGTTTTTTAAGATTGTCCTTGTCCTTGAATGACGGCATGCATATTCTACCAGTGGCTTCAGAACAGATTTTAACAATGGTTTATCAGGAGAGATACTGCACATTTCCTGTAGCAAGGTGGCAGCTATTTTGCGCTGCAGCATGCTTTGAAGAATAGCCGTCATGTGGATGCCATACTCGATCACACTTTCTGTTTTTCCCCCCCCCCGTCCAGTTTGTATGCATACCCTCCCTGTTGCATGGCTACCGGCTGATGTTGGGCATTGAAGACCGGAGACCCAGAAGAGCCATCGTAAAAACAGGTGTCGTAAAACAATAGCCTTCTGTCTTGCAGCATCTCAAAAGAGTAGACGCTAAGTGCCTGATAAAATCTTTCATTTTCGATTTTATCTAGTGTTTTAGAATGGCAGGCAATGTGCTCTTGTGCTTTGGCTTTGCAGTTCTCAGCCTTTATAATGGAACACAGATCAATTAACTTTACTCTACCTTCTGGGTGACCAATGATACAAATCCCTCCACTTGTCTGAGGAACGGCAAGTATATCAATCAGCGCTGGGGGGAGTGGAGGGTGCTCCTGGGATAGATCAAGCTCGAGTAAAGCATAGTCAATGCTTCTGTCATAAGCAACTATCTGCTTTACATAGAAAACCTCACACTCAGCCTTTATTAGCTTTTCATATTTAAAGGTTACAGAAACTTTTGTAATGAGCTCTGGCTCATATTGTGAGTTTATCATGCATTTATCCAAGACGTGGGCACATGTTAAAATGCCATTCCTAATGAAATGGAAACCTGTGCCCTCAGCTACTGTGCCATCTCTTGCTGGTACAGTGATGAAGCAGACAGATTCACTGAGTTCGGTCTGCCTTCTTATGGTGTGAATCTCAGTAAATATCTCTGTGTTTTTACCAAACTCCTGTCTCAGCAGCTCCCTGATCGGTCGATTATCTTTGGTCTCTTTCTTTCTTTCTTTCTTTAACTTAATAAGATCATCCATTTGAGATCTGAGGATCATGCACACTTCTTCAGTGTCAGGTAGGCGGTATACTTTACCTGTACCTCTAGCTCTTCTGGCAGGTTGGGAATCCCCATTACCTGAACTGGGAGGCTGTGAATCGCCAGCAGTTGTACTGGTAGATTGAGGTTCACCAGTAGCTATACTGGGAACCTGATGATCAGCAGTAGGCTTATTGCTCAGCCCTGTGTTACAGAGCACCTGCTGACTGTCTGGTGCATCTTCATTTGAAACAATCAGTGTGGACTTCCTCTTATCCATCTTAAAAATAATGTGATATCTGTATAATGTGATATCTTGTAACAATTGTAAGTCGCCCTGGATAAGGGCGTCTGCTAAGAAATAAATAATAATAATAATAATAATATCCACAGAAACATGCATTTCAATATTTCTATTAGTATCAACTTCACTCAGTTGACACCTCTTTTTGAAAACCACGTCCTCAAATCTGCCATCCCTGTGCAAAGCCTGCAGAACCGTCTCCCCCTTAAAGGCATAAACGCACAGCTTTCCACCCTGTTTGTTAACGTGATTGTTTTTCACGATTTTTCTGTTTCCTCTTCCTTTGTGCTCTATGTAAAAAACTATGTGTTTTGCTCTTTGAGGTGTGTTTGGATCCCTACCCCGACTACTCCCTTCCTCGCCTGCAATTAATTCAATTTTAAAACACTCTTGGTTGGTTATAAAACTGCAGGGCAGGTGGAGAGGAACAATTCCAGTCAAGAATCTCTGCCCAGTGATCAGCAGCTGGTTTCTCTTTTTGCTACTCTTCAGCTTATCTAACGTCAAATTTTTGTTCAAGACATCCGACAGGGTTTCGTCATCATAAAAGCTTTCTTCGCTTAAAGAATTGTCTGGAAGACGAATTGTGAACGATCCCTTGGTCTGGCTTCTGGTCCGTTTGGATGGAGGAGATTCCCCGTCATCCGTGCAAAGTGGTGTCTCTTCAGTCTCAGGCTTGCGAAGAGAAAAAACCAAAACCGAGCATTAGAAAACAACAATCCGTGCTCCTTACCTCTCATTAGCTTTATTAACATTATCACTGCCCCCCTTTTTAACTATTGCTATTTATTAGAGGCCCCCAGTATTGCATAACTATGACTGAAAATGACCATGCATGTATGAAACTAACACACATTGTAATCTTTGATTATTTTGTAACTTACTTTAATATCCGGTGCAGGGCTGGCTGTAGCTCCCTGCTCTGTGGGGTCCAGCCTCTCTGCTTGTGATCTTTTAAATAAAGAGAAACAGGACTTTAATCTGCTGTTTAAACTCTCTCTCCCCACACTCTTGCCTTTCTGCGCTTAAAATACATGTTACCAGGTGTGTTAGCTGCACTCCTCGTGTTTTCTGGGAAACTTCTTTTTTTTTTTTTTAAACCTGTGGTACCTTTTTTACCTGCACTTTCCCACACTGTTAAATATCCCAATCAATCATGGCTTTGCATACATCCACTATATATCATATTTCCCTCTCACTTTACCACAATATACAGTATTATGTATATTATTGTACACTTAAATTCAATATTTTATAAGAACATTTACAAAGTTTACAAACGAGAGGAAGCCATTCAGCCCATCTTGCTCGTTTGGTTGTTAGTAGCTTATTGATCCCAGAATCTCATCAAGCAGCTTCTTGAAGGATCCCAGGGTGTCAGCTTCAACAACATTACTGGGGAGTTGGTTCCAGACCCTCACAATTCTCTGTGTAAAAAAGTGCCTCCTATTTTCTGTTCTGAATGCCCCTTTATCTAATCTCCATTTGTGACCCCTGGTCCTTGTTTCTTTTTTCAGGTCAAAAAAGTCCCCTGGGTCGACATTGTCTATATCTTTTAGGATTTTGAATGTTTGAATCAGATCGCCGCGTAGTCTTCTTTGTTCAAGACTGAATAGATTCAATTCTTTTAGCCTGTCTGCATACGACATGCCTGGTTGCTCTTCTTTGCACTCTTTCTAGAGCAGCTATATCCTTTTTGTAACGAGGTGACCAGAACTGAACACAATATTCTAGGTGAGGTCTTACTAATGCATTGTAAAGTTTTAACATTACTTCCCTTGATTTAAATTCTACACTTCTCACAATATATCCAAGCATCTTGTTAGCCTTTTTTATAGCTTCCCCACATTGTCTAGATGAAGACATTTCTGAGTCAACATAAACTCCTAGGTCTTTTTCATAGATTCCTTCTGCAATTTCATTATCTCCCATATGATATTTATAATGCACATTTTTATTGCCTGCATGCAATACTTTACACTTTTCTCTATTAAATGTCATTTGCCGTGTGTCTGCCCAGTTCTGAATGCTGTCTAGATCATTTTGAATGACCTTTGCTATTGCAACAGTGTTTGCCACTCCTCCGATTATCATGATAGTAGCGGTTATTTTTCAATTACTTTAACTAAAAAAAAATAACAAGTTCTGTCTTCTTCTCTGTGGGAGATGGTCTGCAACACAAGGAAGCAACAGACTTTAAAAAAGAGCAAGATTCTAGCAAGAATGAAAAAACTTACAGGCACACAGGTGGAAGAAAAATAATCTTAATGAAACTGTCCTTATTACCATCATTAATAGTTAATCTGTCAAAATGGGACTGCAAGCTTTTTTCCTCCTTCTGCTTTATTTACACATTTTATTTATTTAAATGTACTTGGAAACAGTACATAATTACAAATTATGAAGCATCTGTATTTCTTTCAATGCATTTAAAGTACTTGCTTTACACACATACTGCTAACTGTTTGAAAAAGAATTGAGAATAGTCTGCAAAATAAATAAATTATTTTGTACTATACAACCTGTAAGTATAGACTAGAGCAGTATGGGCATGGTGTTCTTTATGCATATTCCTTTGTTTATTCATTTTTGTCGTTATTTAATTTTTAAATTTAAGAAAACATTTCAATACCGTTATCAACTTTACCTGAGGTAGCCTGTTTTTCTGGTGGCATAATAGGCTATAAAACGTGTACATTTTAATGAACATATTGAATATTGTTAAATATGAATTATATAACAGTTCATTTTGAAACTCCAAAGCAGCGCAAACTGTATCCAGTCAGATTTCTTCAATGTGCACAATTTATTTACAAGCTTTTTTTTTTTTTTTAACACAGTGAAGCATTTTCAAATCTGATTCGCTGGTAGGATGGGACCAGCAAATCAGATGCTGGTTAACACGGGCAGGAAAAGAAGAGCATGTCCACTGCTTGTCTGTGGCAGAAATACTATAAATAGCAAGGCAGGGCGTTCGGTACAGTTTCGTTGATAAACTTAAATAATGTTATTAACTGTGCGTGTTACAAAAACGTAATTATTGAATCGATTATCCCGTATTTATATCCATGTATATAATGAGGAATGGAATCGATGGAAACGTGTTTTTGATTTAATCGTAGCAGCCCCAGTACACACCGATGATTTTACTTTTATTTGGAGAGAAAAGCATCGGTTCTGCTTCGAATAATTAAAACATGTTCACGATACGATTATCACGAATATTCATAATCATGATATATCGCACTAGCGAAAAATTGTTTCATCCCGAGGTGTGAAATAACCCAGCTAGTAAAAGGAGTTTTCCGAGGAAAGCCGAATAGATGGACGGAGTAGCAGCGTTTTAGGAACGCAAAAGAGTTGTTGGCACTGGCATTATCCTGCTAGTTTGGACCACACACCTGACCACTAACCTGGGAGAGGGACATAAAAGTATCCCGTGTTGGACTCTGAAGCACTTTGAAGAATGGACTTATGATGGCAAAGCTCCTGAAGAAGAACAGGGAAACAGCTGTGTACTCTGTGACAGCAAGGGATTTGAAACATGTCAAGGAGATTATACAGGACCATTACCGGCAACTGACAGAGCTAGCTTTGAAAACTGGCTTCATACACAACCATTACTGTCCCAAGAAAGAAAACTAAGGATGGAAACCAAAAGTAATGAAAACGTAGCAGAAAAACAGAAAAGGACACAGCAAGTAATGACTAAGAAAGCTGGAAAAGAATTCTGTAGGGGAAACAGAAGGCAACAACGAAAGCTGGGATCCCAGCATAATGCTGAAGAGATAAATATAGATCTAACAGTATTCGACAGGACTGAAGGAGGAATAGGAGAGGGGTAGATATAACAACCCTTGAAGTGGCTGGAGAAAGCTGGATTAATAGCAATCCATGCTGGAAGGATGTCACTGCAGAATGGGTGACAGAAACGGAAGACAATAGCCAAAGAATGGTTGAAACTGAAAGTGCAGATGCAACGGTCTCAACCACAGGTGAGGCAAACAGGAACAATAACTAAAAAAATAGGTCATCTACAAAACCAGAGCAGACGAACCACAAATAAGCATCAGCCACCTGGCATGAAAGAAATACAAAAGTGAAAATTTACAGGAAATTAGCTGATAATAACAACCCCTATTTGAACTTAACACACACAGTAGAGACCTTTAAAATTGAAGATAAAGCTGTAGAAAAGTGAACTGGTTACAGAAAAAGAATGGAACGCAATCACAGTGGAAGTCAGCAGGAAACCCCAACACTTTGCAAGGAAATGCACCTATCATGAACAGACAATGAACTTGGATCTTGCACACAAACAGCCGCTTAAAAAAACTATAAAAGAAGAGACATGTCTTTACTGCTTCGGACTTACTTTGAGATCAATATGTTTGTGCCTTGGATTGACAAGTGTATCTGCATTTTTACTAATTTTATATTACTTTGCTTTAAATACTGGATTTTTTATTCTTCCGTACCAATTAAGTAGTTCTAATGGCTTGGTGCTAAAACACTTGTATTACAAAGAAAATGAAATGCAAAGTAGGAAGGAGGTATTTAAACAAAAAGAACCTGTTTGAGGCAACAAGAGTCTTGAGTAACAGCCTTTTGCTCCTGGTCCCTGAAGGTCTCACCTTGTAGTTTGATAAATACCAATCGAACGCTTGGTGACAATTTCCTAATATACCAGTACTCAAGGTTCCTGTTTCAAGTGAAACGCTCGCAGGATACCCTCCTTCTGAATTGAGCAGTTAGTATTTGTAATGAGGTGGGATTATGGGAGCAAGTGACACCAAGAACTCTTAAGTGATCGGTGGGAGAAAACGCCTTTAATAAAAGATCTCCTCGAGAGACAGGGTTACCACTGCGAACGCCGCTTGGGGGTTAACCTTTAGGTACAACTGAATTAGTATAAACTGACGTGTATAAACACCGAATCAAAGCTACCTGATCCGTGACACTGATGTATATTGGTTTATGTTGTTAAATACTTGCAAAGAAAAAAACAAAGAATTGGATTTGAATCTTACAATTGAGAGCTGAGTCTTTATTGTTCACCTAAATAATGTAAACCTTCTTCATATTAAAAACGACCGGTCTGGGGTTACCTGGTTTGAAGAATAACTGAGGTGGGGTCCGGATTAAATTGATTAACTACTAGAATATGGTAAGCATAGCACTCATTCACCTATAATTATATACATAAACATTTTCTGTGCATTTAAATGTTAAGCATAATTGATTGAATTCTAACTGATATATGTATACTGTATGCATCAACTAGAGTTAATACTCATTCACATATAGTTATATAAATAAAGTTTTCTGTGCATTTAAATGTTACGCATTATTATTTTTATTTTTTATTATTATTATTATTATTATTATTATTATTTATTTCTTAGCAGATGCCCTTATCCAGGGCGACTCACAATTGTTACAAGATATCACATTATTTTTACATACAATTACCCATTTATACAGTTGGGTTTTTACTGGAGCAATCTAGGTAAAGTACCTTGCTCAAGGGTACAGCAGCAGTGTCCTCCACCTGGGATTGAACCCACAACTCTCCGGTCAAGAGTCCAGAGCCCTAACCACTACTCCACACTGCTGCATAACTGATTAAATTCTAATTGATGAGAATTTTGTGTGCCAGCAAGAGTCAATACATATCTTGACATCCTAAAAATATAATACATATATGTTGCATGTACCAGTGAATGCCTTTTAAAACTATCAAGCTAGTATTTAAAATAGTTTATTGATTTCTCATAGTGATTAACAGTAAGGTCCTATACTCGGCAGTCAACGGGTGATCCCGAAATTCTGAATACGTGACATTGCCATACCTTGATACCTCCGCACCAGAGCACTTTGGTCTTTTCTTTAAAAAGCTGCTAATACTGGTCTGCTTTTTTCCTGCCATGGTTTTTGCTCCCCGATTGGTGCCGCTGGTCTGGATCGGTCCCAAGTTCTGTGTTCTGAAATGGAAAATATCAAACAAGGAAACCAAAAAGCAAAGACAGGTTCTTCTGTTCTTTTGTATGATTTATTAGCAGACATACCTTTGTTTGGTAATGCACAGCAAATACACAGCTGCTGCTGCTGCCTCCCCAGGTTCATAATAATAATAATATTTAATTAATTTAATTATTTAATTTATATAGCTCCTTTCATGAAAGATATCCCAGAGCGCTTACCAGTAGAAAGGCCAATAAAACAACAACAAGGAGGTCACATACAGTACAATTAGTGTTTTCAGTTTTTATTTTTGTCCCTTTTAAAACATATTTTCAGGCGATTCTCTTTCTTAATCGAACTCTATTTACCAAAGGAAGATGTTTCTTTTTAGAGGTAGACACCGGCCCGGTTTTTGGGATGGAACCGCATAACAGTCTCGCTTTTTGATTGGTCCATGCCTGTCACATGAATACGTCGTCACACGAGTGGAAAAGCTTGCAGGCATTTTTAACATTGTGATCAGATAGAGAGAGTGATCTGCTTTCCACAACCTTACCATTAAAATATAATGTGGTATTACACTGTACTGATATTACAAACTATGAGGAATTACTTTATATGAATTATCATGTTATGCACGAATGTAAGAATTGGCTTTCTGTGGTGGTGTACTTTTTTCTTTCAAGAAGCATATATCTATAATCGTTTTTGCGATATATTCTAATATAAAATGTATACACTATTGCAGTTTTGTTGGAGGATACATTAGTTTATCGCTAATGTAATCACAGTTGTACATATAGACTGCCCCTGTTTTCATTTACGTTCCAAATTCTGGGCCGCCTTGGTTTTTAGATAACGTCCCAAATTCTGGGCCGATTTGGTTTGCAGATAACGATAGGTTGCGGATGCAACCCCGGTTCCCTGAAAGAGAAAATAACCATCAAGGTATAGGACATTGCCGTCAGGCAGTAGGGATTGGCTGAGCTTTATGTCAAAGCTGCCGATAGGCCTCCGCGCAAGCTGCCCTGTAAGCCCGCCCCCCTGGGAGCTTACTATACGCAGCGTATAGTAGGCAGTACATCTACACATATGCGGAGCTGCACCTCAGCGTCTATGCTCGCAATGACACCTGTCCCAAGGTGGAATAGTCACACCATATTGTCAACCACTCTAGACGTCCGCAACCTGAGGCGTCATAGAGTGCAACACAGATGCTCCAAATGACGGAGCAGAGGATTCCAGTTCATTTAACCTGTAAAACCTCATGAAAGTATGCGGCGTAGCCCAACTGGCTGCCGCGCAAATATCAGACACCGGCACCCCTCGAAAGAGGGCCCAGGATGTCGCCATACCCCTGGTAGAATGCGCCTTCAACTGCCCTGGTGGTGGAAGGCCTGCAGATTCATACGCTAATTTAATAGCATCCACTATCCAGTGGGAAAGGCGCTGTTTAGACAGCGGCTGACCCAAAGATCTAGAACCATGGCATATGAACAACTGTTCTGTCTGCCTCACAGTCTTTGTACGGTCAATATGACACCTCAATGCCCTCACAGGGCAGAGCATGTGTAACCGCTCTTCCTCTGGGGAAGAAAAAGGAGGAGGATGGAACGCCACCAACTCGACTGACTGGTTCATGTGGAACGGGGATATAACCTTTGGTAAAAAGGCCGGATTAGGGCGCATGGAGACCTTAGAACCGTCTCCTGCAAAACGAGTACAAGAAGGATGCACTGAAAGTGCATGTAACTCGCTCACGCGTTTTGCTGATACCACAGCCAGCAAAAACGCAGTCTTAATAGATATGAGCTTCATATCCACGCTGTGGAGAGGCTCAAACGGTGCCTTGGCAAGGGCTTCTAGCACCACATCAAGGCTCCACGACGGTAAACTGGTCGTTCTTGGAGGCCGCAAGCGTCTTGCGCCTTTCAGAAACTGAGATGCCAAAAAATGGCAACCAGGTGATAACCCGTCAATGCGTACATGGCAAGCCGAAATAGCGGCCAAATACACTTTAAGTGTAGAGGGAGACTTACCCTCATCTAACAGCTTCTGCAGAAACTGTAATATCACTGCCATAGGGCAGGAGACCGGGTCATGGCCCTCAGCCAGACACCAACTCTGAAATAATTGCCACTTATACGCATATTGCGACCGAGTAGAGGGCGCTCTCGCACTCTGAATAGTGAATATAACCGCCGTCGAAAGCCCTAAGGCTGACAGGCGCTCCCGCTCAGGGGCCAAGCCCATAGCTGCATGAGCTTGGGGTTCGGATGCCATAGCCCTCCTTGGGCTTGGGGCAACAGGTCCGCTCGCAGAGGGAGCTCCCTCGGGCGACCGTGCAACAACTGCACTAGACTCGGGAACCATATCCTCCGAGGCCACCGAGGAGCGATCAGGATCACTGTCGCTTGCTCTACCCTGACCTTCTCCAAGAAGGCGGGGAGCATCGAAATCGGTGGAAATGCGTACAGGAGCCCTGGCGGCCATTCGTGAGCCAGTGCATCGACTCCTAGGGGGCTGTCGAGGTCCTTCACCGAGAACCATAGGGGGCAGTGCGTGGTCTCTCGCGAAGCGAAGAGATTGACTTGCGCTGTGCCGAACCAGTCCCAAATGCGCTCTACCACCCGAGGGTGAAGACGCCATTCGCCCGCAAGAGGACCTCCTCTGGACAGGAGATCCGCTGCGTAATTGACTCTGCCCGGCAGATGAACTGCACGCAGAGAGGCTAAACGCGGTTGAGCCCAGAGCAACAGCCACGTTACCATCCGGTGAAGACCGGGGGACCGCAATCCGCCCTGGCGATTGATATACGCCACTACTGTGGTGTTGTCTGACCGCACTAACACGTGCTTGTCTAGAAGCACTGGCAAGAAGTGCCGAAGGGCGAGGTCCACTGCTCTGAGTTCCAGAGCGTTGATGTGGGCTGACCTCCAGGGTCCTGCCCACACTCCACGGGTCCCTGTCCCGTTCCAGACTGCTCCCCAACCTTGGTTGGAAGCGTCGGTTGTGATAACTTCCCTTCGGAAAATGGGACCCAAGCGCACGCCCTGGCGGATGTTCGACTGAACTTTCCACCAGCGTAATGCTTCCCAGCAGGTTCGGGACACCCTCAACCTGCGGTGCTTGTCTCTCCGCGGGTGTAACGCGAAGGCATTGAACCAGGCCTGCAGAGGTCTCTGGTGTAGTAAGCCCAAAGGAAGGGCTTGCGAGGCGGCAGCCATCAACCCCCAGCATGCGCTGACAGAGCTCCATGCTGACTGAGCTCCATGCTGACTGTTTCTCTCAACCTGAATAGGGAGAGACACCGCTCTAATGAGGCAACTCTGTGTCGATAAGGTCGCTTCCATGGACACTGAGTCCAGATGCAGACCCAAAAACTCGGTCTGTTGGCTGGGCACGAGGCGGCCTTGTCTGGATTGACCTTCAGACCTAGCCGCTGAAGATGGTCTGTAACCATCACTGTGTGCTGTGCCAACTGCTCCTTGACTGCGCGCAGACGAGCCAGTCGTCCAGATAGTTCAGCAGTCGAACGCCTTGAACCCGCAAGGGGGCTAAAATGGCGTCCATACACTTCGAAAAGGTTCGAGGAGCTAGAGACAGGCTGAATGGCAGGACACAAAACTCGTAGACCCTGCTCTGAATGCGAAACGTAGGTACTTCCTGTGACCCGGACAGATGGGAACGTGAAAGTATGCATCTGTGAGGTCTACAGTGGTAAACCAGTCGCCCTGCCGGACAGACTGGACAATGTGCCTGTGCGTAAGCATCTTGAACGACAACACCCGTAGGTATTTGTTCAGTACACGCAGGTCTAGAATAGGGCGGAGCCCGCCGTCCTTCTTTGGCACAAGGAAGTATTTGGAGTAGAACCCCTGGTCGGTCAGAGCAGGGTCTACTAGTTGAATGGCACGCTTCTTGAGCAATGCCTGTATTTCTGCATTTAGAGCTGAGGACTGAACCGAGTCCTTCACTGCAGTTACCACCACTCCCCTGAAGGGGGGGGGGGGTTTAACCGGAATTTAAGGGTGTACCCGGTGAGTATAGTTTTGCGCATAGTTTTGCGCCGAGCACCGAGCGTCGAAGCGTCGAGCGTCGAGCAGCGAGTGTCGAGCACCGAGGTGCGTGCGCCGAGCGTCGAGCGCCGAGCGTCGAGCGTCGAGGGTGCGTGCGTCGAGGCGCCAAGCGCCGAGCACCGAGCGTGGAACGCTAGCACAGACGCCTAAGCGTCAGCTGACCCGCCAAGCGGAGACGCTAAGTGCTGGTACAGTGTCTGATGCTGTGCAATACCTACCTGAAAGGTGATGGGGATTTTGCACGTTGGTGGTTGTCTTTCTCTGATAGTGAAGGGAAAAACTTTTTTTTTTTTTTTTTTTTTTTTTTTGTGGACTGCAGAAGGAAAGGGAGTGTAATGCAATACCACGTGGCGGGAACGCGCCGCGGGGGGGGACACTGCAGAGCAGACTACCCGCACACACACACGGTCTAGCCTAAGCTAGACCGAGGATGCAATTGCGCGTGGCCAAGGCCAACGCAACACGCGTCCGACACACAATGTAAATATATACAAATATACATATATACGATAATATAATATATATAAAATATATATATACAAAAAACCCACACAATAACAATAAAGGAACAGAGGAAAGACGGGGAGACCACGAAGAAAGCAATGCCGAAGCAAAGCGAAAAGGAATATAAATGTTAAACAAAATATATCCTAAATAATAATACAATACACAATAATAAACAATAATAACTGAAATAAACTCGGAGAAGGGGATAAACCAGCTTCTCAAGCCTAAGCTTAGTGAGTACAATCAGTTAAAATAGCTCTAAGTCCTACCGCTACTGATGCTGAAGGCAAAAGAGGAAGTGACTCTCCGCGCGCTGCGTATAGTAAGCTCCCAGGGGGGCGGGCTTACACGGCAGCTTGCGCGGAGGCCTATCGGCAGCTTTGACATAAAGCTCAGCCAATCCCTACTGCCTGACGGCAATGTCCCATACCTTGATGGTTATTTTCGACTTGAAAGGGAACGTCCCAAATTCTGGGCCGCTTTGCATTTTCGAATTCAGCCCAGTTTTGGGGACTCAGCTGACAGCGAGTTTCTAAGTCATCCATGCACAGTTTACCATAAACTGGATCGTGAATTCATTTGAGAGTAACCCTTAGTACATGAATCAAAGTTAATGTATTTTTTACTCTCACCAGAAATCTTTTTTTTTTTTTATGAAAAAACAAATAAAATGTAAATGTTAAAAAAAAAAAAACGTATTTCTTATTACGTGAAGAAACTACATTGCGCTGAAATAGATACATGAAAATTAATTAAAGCAGTCGTTTTCCTTTATTAAAGGCTAATATTAAACACATTTTTGGGAAGTAACATGGTATTCCGAAAAAAGGACATCTCGTTTTCTTATGTAACGTCCATCAATATATTGTAGTGTTTCAGGTTCTTTCTGGACAGAAATGAGACTGCAACTGTGAGTAGATGAAGGCCGTTTATTTTGACAATAATTAAATAATCACAAAATAAAATCATAAAGTGAGGGAAAGGAGACTGGGAGTCGAAAGTGAAAATAAATTATTGTAGTAATTTTTCTTTTACCCTACCCTTCCCAGTCTTTTCCCGCCCCTCTTTTGCGCAAAACCTGAACTCCAATTCCCCTCCACACACGTGTACCACCATGCAACCCCGGCACGCACACACCACCATGCAACCCCTGCACACACACACCACCATGCAACCCCTGCACGCATACACCCACCATGCAACCCCTGCACACACACACCACCATGCAACCCCTACATGCACACACCACCATGCAACCCCTACATGCACACACCACCATGCAACCCCTACACGCAGACACCACCATGCAACCCCTGCACGCAGACACCACCATGTAACCCCTGCACGCATACACCCACCGTAGCAATTCTTTGCAAAATATATTTTCGGGTATTCAGCCCCATTCATGTCTATGACAGTGTTAAAAAACACATTTTCAGTCATATCTCTCGAACCAGAGCACCTACAACCACCGTCCGTAGGGTTCTAGACCAGCCTGAATGTAATATGCCCAGTTTCGTAGCAATTCTGTGCAAAAAATATTTTCAGGACGTTCAGCCTCATTCATGTCTATAGCAGGGTTGAAAAACACATTTCAGGCATATCTCTCGAACCTGAGCACGTAGAACCACCATTCAAAGTGATATAGACTCAGGGGAGCACCCCAAACCACCCCCTAAACGGTGTGGTGGTTCACCCAAAAACTCATGTCATGACGAAAAAATTCACTTTGCAAAGCCGTCCTGGCATCTGAACCATGAAAATGGTGACTCCTTATGCGGGGCCCCATGGGGCCCCGCCGCAAAAAAAAAATCAAGTTCCTAACCCCCACAGAACCAGAGATACGCCCTGTCAAAAATGTCCAAAAACTACCCTTTTCGGGGTCACATCTCCATGACCCTGGGTCCTAGAAACCGGGTTGAACTTCCTAGGGTCATGTATGGGGGCCCTCTTTCACAGGGAGCCACCCGTTTTCAAATGGTTCATTTTCAACAAATTTACACATTTTCAGCTTGATGGCATGTCAAGGTTGCATTTCCAATAGCTTTTGAGCTTCAGGTTGGCAAAAAAAGTCTAAACTGGTGTCCTTTCTAGCTGGGGACACTTCGCTTGGAGTGATTTTCAAGTCTCGGGGACCCCCGGAACCCGAGATATAGCACCCTGAAAAATGTCTATGGGAAATCCCATTATAAAACCCCTTTGGGGCAACGCCCACCATCTGGCGGTGGGGTGGCGTACGAACCCGTGGCTGATGTCTTTCTTTAGCTAAGACTCTTGTGCACGCAAAGAGTGCCCTTCTGAGTTCGATGGCCCAGGGGTCGTGGAGATACGGATACGATAAGAGACCACCCCCTTCCCTATGGCAAATTCCATTATAAAACACCATTGGGGTAACTCTTGGCCAATGGCGGTCGTGGGTCGTATGAACTCGAAGGAACCCATTTTCTTTAGCTAAGACTGTTGTGCATCTAAAGAGAGTACTAGCGAGTTTGTTGTCCCAGGATTTGTGGACTCATGGGGTACGACAGGAGGACCCCCCTCCCCGACTGCGATTTCCTATAACAAAATACGTACAAAAAATGTCCATTATATATAAGACCTGAAATGTGCACATTTTGTAGTGTATTTATGCAACAGAAGCACCAATTTAAGTCCATTCCAAGTGTTTTGTGATCACAGTATCAGCTTGAGTGTATCGGAGCATAGTTTTGCACCAAAAGCGAGCAGAGGCGAAAAAAAGCACTATATACCCTATTCTTTAAAATATCACTTTTCAGTGCAAATTTGAGGAACACAACCACTTAGCAACTTGCAAATTGGTACTGCAATTTAAAGGCCTGTAGTGCCAGACTGGTAGTGCCTAACTGATTCAAGTGTTTTTGGAATGATTCTTGCAAAGACTGATTTATAAGAAAAAAGAGAGATTGACAAACAGCATTTTGCTTTATATGCAGAAACGGGCAACTACAAGAGGGTGTCAAACAAGCTGTGAATATCCCAGGAGGCTACAGAGTACCTCTGGGTATGAATCCAGATGCTCGCAGTACCTGTTCTTAGATGTCCGAAACCACTGTATCGCTGTATAACTGTATACCCTATAAATATCACTTTTATTGTGTATTTGAGGAACACAACCAATTACAAACTTCATTTGAATTGCTGTGCTATCAGAATATCAGTGTATAACTTTGCTGGGTATTGCAGTGTATGCTGGGTATCAAAAGGCCTTCACTTTTACAAAAGGCTGTCAGAATTTAAAAAAGGCCGTCAAAGTTACAAAAAAATAGGTGTGCTCCTAACCCAATACTTGTCTTTTTAATTCTGTGCATCCAAATACTTGTAGTTAAAAGTTTTAAGAATTAAGTCTACTGTTTGTTGTTCTGTCCTAAACCAGCAGTTTGTCACCCAAATTTATTAAATAAACGGGGGGGGGGGGGGGGGGGTATCAGATTATTCTCCATTTTACTGTAACTGCGGTACCGTTCAGTTGAGCGAAAATTGTAAAGGGGTATTCGAGCTGAAACCTCCAGATAGAAGGGGTACAGTTTCAAAAAAAGGTTGAAAAACTCTAACCTACAGTATAAACTATCAGGAATAGATAAGGGAAATGTTGACTAATACAATACAATAGGATTTATTTGAAGTTGTTGAAGGGCACTGGTCTCTTAAACCCAGAAGTTCTGATAAACCCCAATGCCTCACTGTATATTTATAGACATTACATAAGCAAATGAGATGTACTTTTTTTTTTTGGTATACCATGTCCCTAAATGTTTTCTGGGAGATTAAAAATACATTAACTTTGATTCATGTACTAAGGGTTACTCTCAAATGAATTCACGATCCAGTTTATGGTAAACTGTGCATGGATGACTTAGAAACTCGCTGTCAGCTGAGTCCCCAAAACTGGGCTGAATTCGAAAATGCAAAGCGGCCCAGAATTTGGGACGTTCCCTTTCAAGTCGAAAATAACCATCAAGGTATGGGACATTGCCGTCAGGCAGTAGGGATTGGCTGAGCTTTATGTCAAAGCTGCCGATAGGCCTCCGCGCAAGCTGCCGTGTAAGCCCGCCCCCCTGGGAGCTTACTATACGCAGCGCGCGGAGAGTCACTTCCTCTTTTGCCTTCAGCATCAGTAGCGGTAGGACTTAGAGCTATTTTAACTGATTGTACTCACTAAGCTTAGGCTTGAGAAGCTGGTTTATCCCCTTCTCCGAGTTTATTTCAGTTATTATTGTTTATTATTGTGTATTGTATTATTATTTAGGATATATTTTGTTTAACATTTATATTCCTTTTCGCTTTGCTTCGGCATTGCTTTCTTCGTGGTCTCCCCGTCTTTCCTCTGTTCCTTTATTGTTATTGTGTGGGTTTTTTGTATATATATATTTTATATATATTATATTATAATAACTCGGCTGTCAGCTGAGCAGAATATCTCAAAAACTGTCCTAAATTCGAAAATGCAGAATTTGGGACGTTATCTAAAAACCAAAGAGGCCCAGAATTTGGGACGTTATCTAAAAACCAAAGCGGCCCAGAATTTGGGACGTTATCTAAAAACCAAATCGGCCCATAATTTGCGACGTAAATGAAAACAGGGGCAGTCTATATGTACAACTGTGATTACATTAGAGACTGCAATAAACACATTCACACACACACACACACACCAATACAATCATACAGTGAGCAGCCCTCTACAGAGACTGAAATAAACACACACACACCAATACAATCATACAGTGAGCAGCCCTCTACAGAGACTGCAATAAACACATTCACACACACACACACACCAATACAATCATACAGTGAGCAGCCCTCTACAGAGACTGCAATAAACACATTCACACACACACACACACCAATACAATCATACAGTGAGCAGCCCTCTATAGAGACTGCAATAAACACATTTACACACACACCAATACAATCATACAGTGAGCAGCCCTCTACAGAGAATTATTATTTATTTCTTAGCAGACACCCTTATCCAGGGCGACTTACAATTGTTACAAGATATCACATTATACATTATTTCACATTATACAGGTATCACATTATTTTTACATACAATTACCCATTTAGTTGGGTTTTTACTGGAGCAATCTAGGTAAAGTACCTTGCTCAAGGGTACAGCAGCAGTGTCCCCTACCAGGGATTGAACCCACGACCTTCCAGTCAAGAGTCCAGAGCCCTAACCACTACTCCACACTGCTGCCCAACAGTGAGCAGCCCTCTACAGAGACTGCAATAAACACATTCACACACACACCAATACAATCACACAGAGAGCAGCCCTCCACAGAGACTGAAATAAACACACACACACCAATACAATCATACAGTGAGCAGCCCTCTACAGAGACTGAAATAAACACATTCACACACACACCAATACAATCACACAGAGAGCAGCCGTCTACAGAGACTGAAATAAACACACACACACCAATACAATCATACAGTGAGCAGCCGTCTACAGAGACTGAAATAAACACACACCAATACAATCATACAGTGAGCAGCCCTCTACAGAGACTGCAATAAACACATTCACACACACACCCCCCAATACAATCACACAGTGAGCAGCCCTCTACAGAGACTGCAATAAACACATTCACACACACACACACCAATACAATCACACAGTGAGCAGCCCTCTACAGAGACTGCAATAAACACATTCACACACACACACACACCAATACAATCATACAGTGAGCAGCCCTCTACAGAGACTGCAATAAACACATTCACACACCACCAATACAATCATACAGAGAGCAGCTCTCTACAGAGACTGAAATAAACACACACACACCAATATAATCATAAAGTGAGCAGCCCTCTACAGAGACTGCAATAAACACATTCACACACACACACACCCCAATACAATCACACAGTGAGCAGCCCTCTACAGAGACTGAAATAAACACATTCACACACACACACACACACCAATACAATCATACAGTGAGCAGCCCTCTACAGAGACTGCAATAAACACATTCACACACACACCAATACAATCATACAGAGAGCAGCCCTCTACAGAGACTGAAATAAACACACACACACCAATACAATCATACAGTGAGCAGCCCTCTACAGAGACTGCAAAAAACACATTCACACACACCAATACAATCATACAGTGAGCAGCCCTCTACAGAGACTGCAATAAACACATTCACACACACACCAATACAATCATACAGAGAGCAGCTCTCTACAGAGACTGAAATAAACACACACACACACCAATACAATCATACAGTGAGCAGCCCTCTACAGAGACTGCAATAAACACATTCACACACACACACACCAATACAATCATACAGAGAGCAGCCCTCTACAGAGACTGCAATAAACACACACACACCAATACAATCATACAGTGAGCAGCCGTCTACAGAGACTGAAATAAACACACACACACCAATACAATCATACAGTGAGCAGCCCTCTACAGAGACTGCAATAAACACATTCACACACACACCAATACAATCACACAGAGAGCAGCCCTCTACAGAGACTGCAATAAACACATTCACACACACACACACCCCAATACAATCACACAGTGAGCAGCCCTCTACAGAGACTGCAATAAACACATTCACACACACACACACCCCAATACAATCACACAGTGAGCAGCTCTCTACAGAGACTGCAATAAACACATTCACACACACACACACCAATACAATCACACAGAGAGCAGCCGTCTACAGAGACTGAAATAAACACACACACAGCAATACAATCATACAGTGAGCAGCCCTCTACAGAGACTGCAATAAACACATTCACACACACACACACACCAATACAATCATACAGTGAGCAGCCCTCTACAGAGACTGCAATACATTCACACACACACCAATACAATCACACAGAGAGCAGCCGTCTACAGAGACTGAAATAAACACACACACACCAATACAATCATACAGTGAGCAGCCCTCTACAGAGACTGCAATAAACACATTCACACACACACACCAATACAATCATACAGAGAGCAGCCCTCTACAGAGACTGCAATAAACACATTCACACACACACACACACCAATACAATCATACAGTGAGCAGCCCTCTACAGAGACTGCAATAAACACATTCACACACACAAACACACCAATACAATCATACAGTGAGCAGCCCTCTACAGAGACTGCAATAAACACATTCACACACACACACACACCAATACAATCATACAGTGAGCAGCCCTCTACAGAGACTGAAATAAACACACACACACCAATACAATCATACAGTGAGCAGCCCTCTACAGAGACTGCAATAAACACATTCACACACACACACACACACCAATACAATCATACAGTGAGCAAGAAACACATTTCCGGTCGATGATCGCTCTAACTAAACAAGACACTGCAAGAAAAAAACATCGAAAACTAGCTTACCTTTATGTCTGATGAAACAATTGCTTTGTCTACCTTTAAGCAGCTCCAAGAAAATAAAACATATAAATGAGTGAAATCTATTACAAAACCACTTCACTGGGCGTGAGCTGGGGGGGAAAGATAAGGCAGAAGAAGCAGCAAGGAGCAGTTAGTAGGACAGAATGTGGTCACCGACTGGGGCCGACGCTGTCGACATCCCAGGGGCGGAGGACCCGGCAACCTGAAAACACATATGAGGGTTAGACTTGAAAAGCCACCCCTCGGGAGGAGATGAGAGAGGTACCCAGCATTTGAGGCTTATGTAAGGGGCGCTCGTAAAACCCCCGATTGGCCGAGACATCACGCTGCCTGGGACCTGAAAATAAGGACAGAGCATTGAGGTTAGTATAGGACTCGGCACGAGTGACCACGTCCTGAAGAGAGGCAGAATAGAAGAGAGCCTCGAGTGAGATGAGCGCAGGAGCTGCGACAGGACAGAGTTTGGCCGGGGGTCCGCTCTGACTCACGCGGTAGAACCCCTGAAGGTAAGGGAGGCGGCTGCCTAGCCCTGAGGTCGGGGAAGTGAGCCTCACTTGCCCCCCAAAGGATGGACCCCCGGCACCTCACGAAAACTCCCACACCGTGAGACAAACAAGACAGCACATGCCAACGCATAAAACATACACAAAAGACCAGAATGACGAACAGGACGAACAGAGGGAGATTAGTAAATTTGTTAGTAGGCTGCGACTATGTGTATACCTGCCGCTCAGTGGAGAGGAAAAAACCCCTTGAGGCAGATTAGGGGAAAACCTCTGGTGGCCCCGGCAAACAGGTAGCCCCCACTCCGGGCATGCTAGTGATTTTAAAATGGGCTGCAACTATATCGGAGGAGATGAATGAACGTAATAAATCTACTGCAGAAGAGGACCAGCAGCCCATGGTCTTAATCAGACTGTGGTTGATGCTGGCTCTTGCAGCAGAGGTAGCTGCACCTATACGAAATGAATGGGGAGAATACAGCTGAGGAGGGAGGCCTGCTCTAGAAAGGAGAGTGGAGAGGTGGGCTGATTAGGAGATCTTCGTCGCTGCAGGGAAGCTTGAAGCTGAATAAACTGTGTATTCTGAGCTTCTGAGGAAGCCGAAGAAGGCTGTGAGTGATGTTGGCCCTCGCAGCAGAGGGGGCTGTGCCTACGGAATGATTGGGGGGGGGGGGGGGGGGAGGCCCGCTCTGGAGGCGAGGTAGGTTGGAATCCAGTGACGAGTGATCCTAGGAGCGAGAGAAATCAATAAGGGGGTGGAGTAGAGGAGGGAGGCTTGCTCTGGAGGGTGGAAGGTGGGTGAGAACCAGCGATGAGTGATGATAGGAGTGAGAGGAATCAATGAACTGAGGGTCCTGGGGAGGGGGGGGAGGGGGGTTTGCTGGGGAGATACCTTGCTGATGAAAGGGGCAGATAGGGACTCTTCTTGACAGCTGAATGGACTAACCACGTTGAAATTGATCCCTCTTGGAGGTACGACCGAATGGTGAAGTAAATTAGAAGCAACAGAAACAGCGAGTTCTGAACGTAATAATCTACTGCGGAAGAGGAGCAGTGGCCCATGGCCGAGAAGCAGATGAGATACCTTGACGTTGAAAATAAGGGGCAAATAGGGGAATCTGCTTGACAGCTGAATTAACTGACCGCGCTGAAATGGATCCGTCTGTAGGTACACGACTGAATGATGGAGTAAATTAGAACTGTGATTTCTGAGCTCCTAAGGAAACCGAAGAGAGCTCAGATGCAGATGGTCTCCATAGGTAGATCCTTGTATGGGGAGAAGTGGCGTTTCAGAAGAGAAGAATGAGCAAACTGAGAATGGTCATTGATGCGGACAGCGGGAAGGTGAGGCAGAGGGGAAGGCTCTTAAGAATCAGCTGTTAGGCAGATGGTCTCCATGAGGAGATCTTCGTAAGGGGACAAGCAAACTTTCCGAAGAGTAGAGATGAGTGAAAGAGAATGTCTATTGATATGGGCAGGCGGGAAGGTGCAGCGGGCGGGGGGGGGGGACTTTGAAGATTCCACGAAGAGTGAGACAAACTACTGGTATGGAGAGAATGGTGGGAAAAAAAAAATCCCTAGCTGGACGATGAAAGCCGTGATCTGGTTTGATTTGAAGGAATAGGATGAATCCGATTCTGGCACAGAACGTTTAAAACACTGACCAAGCTGTACAATATGAAGCTGTCGAAGGAGGGAGAGAGCTGCAGATATGAAATGCTGAGCAGATTGAAGGAGGTTACTGAGAGTATGATTCAGTCAAATGACAGCTGGTGAAGCTGGTGAATTTGGGAGGGGGGCACGCAGCAGACGGGAGCAGTCGACGGAACTTGAACACTAAAAGTGAAGGCCGAAGGGGAGCTGGAACTGACAGTTGAGGTAGCAGCTGGATCTGAACGAACGTGTGTAAATCGACTGCTGGGGAGGCTCAGCACGCTTTGTGCTCCATTTACTGGAATGGAGGGCAGAGATGAGCTGTTGACTATCCTATGTGTCAGTTAAATACGGGATCGATCTGCGGTCTGCTACTATCATGTCTGCTTGAAATGGAAAAGGTGAACTCACATTGAGAGACTGGGTTTCACAACTCCAGATATTCTCCTAGAGTGGAACTCCTTAACTCATAAACAAGACAGATTTCCAGTCTCACCGCGTCTCTCACCATGTATTAATGCTGTAATATTTGAGAGGATGTGTGGACATATAAATAGATTGCTGAGAAAGACAAGCACCTCGTATTTTTGATCAGATGGGGATTAGGGTTAGCCTTGACTGCGGAATGCTTCCACGATCTGCGTATTGGAGGAAAGCGGAAGCGCTGGAAGATCTGGAGTCGTGCAGGTCCAGATTTAGACTGAACTAAAGCAACTTGCATGCTAGAACAGTGAGTAGATCTGAAGAGGGAGCAGAGATCTGCTGCAGGGAGGAGCAATTAACAGTAGAGGACGGGATCTGCTGGACGGTGCAGAGATCTGAGGAAGTAAACAAAGAAATGCTGTCAATAATGAGCTGTGGTCTGCTGTAGAGAGAGAGAGAGAGAGAGAGAGAGAGAGAGAGAGATCTGCTGAAGCAGTGATCTGTTATTGTGAATGGTGGACTGCCATTGGTAGAGCGTGGTGGTCTGCTGCAGAACGCAGATATCTGCTGAAGCAGGGATCTGTAATAGTGAATGGTGGATTGCCATCGGTAGTGTGATGATCTGCTGTAGAGCACAGACATCTGCTGAATGCGGTGGATATTGGACTGTGAGTTAAAGTGATTTAGATGAAGCCAGAGATGGAGAATACATAGAGCTGAGGCCGCTGTAGAACCTAAGAGGATGAAGAATCCGCTGCTCTGAGGCTGTTGAAAAATCTATTGATTTGGTCGGGAGCAGTCCGCCTCAAAGGGGCGGGGTGAGGGGGGGTAAGAGTTGAAATTGAAGAATGTCATTTGATATAGATAGAGGATGAGGCAGGAGGGAACTCTCGAGAATCAATCCGAGCGAGAACTGCGGGAATAGATAGAAAAGCTGTAGTGTCCGAGCTTTGCAGCGAAACCAAACTAGTTTAATGTATAGAGAGAGAGCTTGTGGTATTATACTGCCATCCAGAGGTTATGATTGGAATTACATCATTGACTTGAGTGAATCAGGGTAGACTCTATGAAGTTAAGATTAAAATCCTTGTCTATGTAGAACAACATGTGCTTATTCCTTTAGATTTGAATAATAAATATTCTAGACATGTTTAGGACAGATAGTCATGAATATAAATAAGTTAACGCAATATTTAGATGTTATGGTTCGGCGCGTTGAATTGGTCCCCGCCATTTGTGAAAGCGCAGCAACAGGAAGCAGGAAGATTGCAGTGCTGAGGCGCAGAGCACGCAGAGCCTGATGAAGCTGCCTGGTCACCATGATAACTTACCACTCCCCGCAGTCACTCAATAAGGGCGTTGTCGTGGTAACCATAGCCTGTGAGGCGCCGGTGGAAAAGTTACAGTACAATAGTGTAGTTAGAGAATGTTGTGACCAGTCGAGTCACGAGCCGCCACTAGTTAAATTGAGTTTAGAATGGGCTGGATACGTCTTTAAAATGTTGAACGTAGCTGATGGAGGTCCAGGGCAGGATCTTCTGATGAAACGGTAATTGTGCTGGCTCGGTGGGAGCAAGGGAGGGGCGCCTGATTGCAGGCGAGGAGTAAAGAAAGATTCCGCCGACAAAACTTCGTAGTAGAATTAAATAGAGCTAAGGTAAGGCAATCGCAGACAACGGGAATGTCGAAGGATGTATTTCTTAAAAGTCGAGGTCGGATCTTCTGACTTGTAACTCATGAAACTGTCACACTGCCCCTCCCTGAGAACGATTTGTAAACTTGAGATTGACAGTCGTCACTGCTCTAGAAGCCAGGACTGATTCAATGCATTTTTAACTATTTAGTTTGTCTCCAGACAAGGAGTAATATAAAAGAGAAACAGTGCACAGAATTAAAACACAGAGGTTTTAAATGGTCCTGTTCCATCAGTCTGAATGACTCAAAATAAAATAATTACTGAGCAGTGTCCAAGCGAGGAAATAGCAATGCAACCATGCAGCTCGTGCAGCCCAGAGTCTCTGCAGCCTCGCTGTGAATAATACATTACTCAGCAACCATATCATCTGGCACTCAGATAAGACACAAGGGGTGTTTCCCTTCATTGAGTCTTTTCTGGGAAATTGAAAGTTAAATAAACACAACGTGTGGGTTTCTAGGAAAGCAGTCCTGAAACTTATCGTAAAGGGCTTTTTAAATGCTGGGCAATTACCTGTGTGGTAACATCAAACTCCTTGTTCTTTTCAATAAATTCAGATAGAAGTGGGAACATTTCAGAACAGCATTCTGTCATTCGTTTCTGCCACAGTTGCAGCTTTACTTTGAATGCCTCAATTTTACAGTGCTGCTCAAACATATGACCACCTTTCCCCTGCATTGCTAATTATAATACGTTCAGGTAAATGAATAAATCTGCAGGGTACCCTGGCTGAAGCAGCCAGTTAATCTCATCAATAAAATCAGCAAGGGGTTCTTTTTAGAGTAAGGAACGCACCACTTCTCGAAGCTCAGATAGACGCTGCAGTATCTTCCCATGGGAAAGCCAACGTATTTCAGTGTGCATTAATAGCTGTTCATGAACGGCTCCTAATTCACAGTACAAAGACTAAAAGCAAAATGCATTTAAAGCACCGGTCTCAATACAGTTCACAACCTTAACTGCTGCATTTAAAGCTTCATGAAGTTCAGACATTTTCTTACAGGCCAGAGCTTCACGGTGTAGAAAGCAGTGGCATTACTTTTAACCAAGGTTAGACTCCTACAGAAAATAGTGAGTGGACTCTATAGGGTCACCCAGTGTGGAGCAATGATGCACGTCTTCCTGTGTGCAAAGGGTTTTGGGACCCTTCAGGACCCAGGTGGGATCCAGGGGCAAAGCCCCAGGGGAATATTTCACACTTATAGTGCCAGTACAGTCCATTTTACACCTAAATATTATATTTATCTATGAAAAATCATATTTTTTGTTGGAATAGAACAATGTTTATTTGCATGTTAATAATTACATGTACTGAAGATTGGAACTGGACTTTAGGCTACCAATAATCAGTATAATTAACAGCAGAAAATGCTGCCAATCTCACTGTTGCGTTCCCAGCCCAGAATAAAGAAAAGGAGACTCCCCTCTCTAAACTAGGAGGGCAATTCTTGCCTATTCTTGAGAAATATTATTTGGCTGCAAGACTATATTCAGTGCAATACTGGATTTTCAAAACTGTTAATATCAGCTGTACCACATGAAACCATTTGGAAAACAATATGACTATTCACATCTCCTAACTAGTCCTCAATTTATTATTATTATTTTTGTAATATTTAAAATAAAAAATATGTTACATAAACTAAATATCTTTTATAATGTTTAAGAAATGTTAGGATTAGACCATGATTATTTCAAACTCGAGAACAAAGATATTTCATCCAGAAAATAGAAAAAGCTTGCTATCAACACACTGCAGGACATCTCTCAAAATGACCACGATCCTTTGACACAGCACAGGTCAGTCACAATTTCAATGCAAAGGAACTCATTTAATTCTGTCAAATAAGACAAGTCCTCAGAATGACTACAATACCGCTACACACTAATAGATTCAGCCAATTGAAGAAATATTATTGCTGCATGCTAAGCCGAGACTAACAGAAGTAGATTGGAGCAAAACCGAAAAAACATCTGCAGAAAAAGAATTACTGTTTTTAAAAAATGTAGAACTAGAGGTGCAAAACAATTACATCCCAAAAGTAGACAAATCTAAATCTAAAACAAAATGGCCAAAATGGTTTAATATCAATTTAAAAAAAAATATTCAGCTGAAAAAGGCACTTTACAGAGCGTTTAAAAGGGACCAAAAACAAAGTACACAGAAAGAGTACTTGGAACTGCAAACGTAAGTCAAAAAGGAAGTTAGAAAGGCCAAGAGAGAGAGAGAGAGAAATGAACATTGCTAAGGGGGCTAACACCAATTCCAAAAAGTTTCTCCAATATTTTAACAGCAAAAGAACATTCAAGAGGATGTCAAATGTTTAAAAGATGCAAATGGCAACATCATAGATTAAGAGAAAAAAATAGCAAATATATTGAATGATTACTATTCACAGATTTTTTACAAAGGAGGATACGGACAACATGCCCCACAAAAAGGGAGACAAAACTGAACCAGATAACTACAGACCAATAAGCCTGACTTCTATTATATGTAAACTTATGTAAACTATAATAAGATCCAAAATGGAAAACTACCTATATGGTAACAATATCCTGGGAGACAGTCAGCATGGTTTTAGGAAAGGGAGATCGTGTCTAACTAACCTGCTTGACTGCATTGGTAAGACCTCATCTAGAATATTGTGTTCAGTTCTGGTCACCTCGCTACAAAAAGGATATTACTGCTCTAGAAAGAGGTCAAAGAAGAGCAACCAGAATTATCCTGGGTTTAAAAGGCATGTCGTATGCAGACAGGCTAAAAGAATTGAATCTTTCAGTCTTGAACAAAGAAGATACGCGGCGCTCTGATTCAAACATTCAAAATCCTAAAAGGTATAGACAATGTCGACCCAGGGGACTTTTTCAACCTGAAAAAAGAAACAAGGACCAGGGGTCACAAGTGGAGTTTGTATAAAGGGGCATTCAGAACAAAAATAGGAGGCACTTTTTTACACAGCGAATTGAGAGGGTCTGGAACCAACTCCCCAGTAATGTTGTTGAAGCTGACACCCTGGGATCCTTCAAGAAGCTACTTGATGAGATTCTGGGATCAATAAGCAACTAACAACCAAATGAGCAAGATGGGCTGAATGGCCTCCTTTTGTTTGTAACCTTTCTTATGTTCTTATCTGGACAACATTAGCCCAACACTCATAAGAGCATCAGAAAGGAGGAGGCCATTCAGAAACTGAGAGCCAGGGACAGAGCAGATAAGCCAGATGAGAATGAGCGAGCTGCTGGATACAGACCTGGCCAGGACCGAGAAAACCAGGTTTCGGCCGCCCCCTCCAGTTTTTGTTCTTTTTATCGCTCTGTGACAGGGCTAGGATCCCTGCACAAGAAAAGGGGGCAGAGCAGAGCCCTGCCATAGAAATGTATTTCTTTTGTTTTGTGTTCTATTGTTTGTGGTTCTTTCAGAGCGGGGTACCCCTCCGCCCCTGTGTGCAGCTTTGTATTTGTGTTTTATGATTTAGTTCTGTAGTTATAAATATTTGTTGTTGTTTTGTATGTTATATTTGTTTTAAAATAGCTTGTAGGAACGTGTGGCTGTCTGCTAGTCATGGTTAGGCTGGCCGGCAGTCGCACACGATTAATAAACTCGTGCAGATTGTGACCGAAGGGTAATAGGATAATAGCTAATTAAACCCCTCGGCCACGGTATAAAAACCTGCAGCTCTCCACATTCCTGGTGGAGAGTAGGTGGGTGTTGAGAGGAGAGCGAGGAGAAATGAAATGAAATGAAATGAAAAAAAATGAAACTAAACGAAACTGAAACTAAAATAACCTAGGAACAGTGACAGCGATTTGCCCAGCCTGACCTGGATTGTGTTTTTCATTTATTTTTGTTTAACCTTTTTATTTGCTCTGTGTTTTTTAAATAAACACGGTGCCCTGCGCCTTTACTGCCTGTGTGTTTCTGGTCCTGCACTCTGGCCTGACGTAACCCTCAGCCTTTCCTTTCACAATCTCTTTCTTTCCTTTTGGGAGTTAGTCGTTAGGATGGTATATTTGCTCGTGTTTTTAGTTTTGATTATTGTTATTTCAGAATCCCTCCTTCAACATGTTTGAACGGAACAAGATATTACTTAAAACGTAAAGGAACTTGTTAAAACGTGTAACTGCAGGCTTCGATTGCCTGCCTTTACAATTATGTTCAATCCTCTCATTTTCAGTACCAATAAATGATAATTTCCCCCTCCCGCTCCAACCCCTACACCCACTGCATCCCCTATTAACTCACTCTCCTTCCCCACCTTCTCTCCCCTCTCAGACTCTGACCTCTCCTCCCTGCTCCAGGGTCACAAACCCACCACATGTGCCCTGGACCCCCTCCCCACTCACCTCTTTCAAGCTGCTGCTCCTACTCTACTTCCCTTCATTTCCTCCCTTCTCAACACCTCCCTCCTTTCTGGTCTCTTCCCCTCTACCTTCAAACGAGCCTCTATCATTCCCCTCCTCAAAACAACTACCCTCAACCCCACCTCCCTCCAGAGCTACCGCCCTGTCTCCATCCTACCCTTCCTCTCCAAAACCCTTGAGCGGGCTGTACACCGCCAGCTCTCTGCTTTCATGTCCAACCACTCTCTGCTCAACCCTCTCCAATCTGGCTTCCGCTCTGCTCACTCCATTGAAAACGCCATCCTGTCTGTCACTAACTCATTAAACTCTGCCCGAGCTGCCTCTGTCTCCTCTGTCCTAATTCTCCTTGACCTCTCTGCTGCCTTTGACACTGTTGATCACTCTATTCTAATATCCTCTCTCGCTGACCTGGGAATCTCTGGCACTGCTCTGGCCTGGTTCTCCTCCTACCTCTCCAACCACACTTACCAGGTAACCTGGCGTGCAGCTACCTCCACACCTCGCCCTCTCTCAACAGGAGTCCCCCAAGGGTCAGTCTTGGGTCCTCTCCTGTTCTTTCTCTACACCTGCTCCCTGGGCCCCCTCATCGCATCCTATGATTTCTTGTACCATATCTATGCTGATGATGCTCAGATTTTCCTCTCCTTCCCCACCTTTGACTCGACCATCCCCTCCCGTATCTCTACCTGTCTGTCTGCTATCTCCTCCTGGATGCACTCGCATCACCTCAAACTCAACCTCTCTAAATCTGACCTCCTGTTCTTTCCCCCTCCTCTGATCTCTCTATCTCTGTTCCTCTGGAATCTACCACACTCTCTCCCTCCTTCTCAGCTAAGAATCTCAGAGTCACCCTGGACCCCTGCCTCTCTTATTCCCAGCAGATCTCCAATCTGCTCAGTTTTTGACTCCACAGTAACAGCTAAGGCAGAGTCTGATCAAGCTTATAATAAGGAAGATTACATTGTGTTCTTTTTCTGATCACATTAAACTGTGATCAGTAATGGCTGGCATGTGTGGAATTTTAGCAGTGTCGCTGGAAACGATGAAACAACTGTATGGCTCTTTTCCACATTAACCATTACAGAATCCTTTTATATTTCTATAGTTCCTCCGATATAACTAGACTTGCTACTTTCCGAATTTGGTGCTGAATTTGGTACTACACTTTAGGATATGTTTAGGAGATTACTAGGGGTCATGAAAACACATCTAATAAATAATTGAAGGTGTTCCTCTGGAAGCTGCGTGTGATGTCAGACAGACAGCAGCCAGGAGCAGCCGCTGCAGCATCAAGCCCTGGGATGCAAAAATGCAACCAATGCCGGGGGGCTGACAGCCGACATGGGAAAACATTGAGAACCACGTAGCACAATGAAAACTCAAGTGGCAATGCATTTCACTCATGATTCCGCCCCTCACAGCTTTGCATCCCGGGTGGCTGCCCCGCTCGCCCCGCCCTAGTTACAGTTCTGATATCACCTTCCATTAATCAGCTAATATCACTGCCCATAAACCAGGTAATATCACTGTCCATAAACCAGGTAATATCATCTTCCATAAACCAGGTAATATCATCTTCCATAAACCAGGTAATATCACTGCCCATAAACCAGGTAATATCATCTTCCATAAACCAGGTAATATCACCTTCCATAAACCAGGTAATATCACTGTCCATAAACCAGGTAATATCACTGTCCATAAACCAGGTAATATCATCTTCCATAAACCAGGTAATATCATCTTCCATAAACCAGGTAATATCACCTTCCATAAACCAGGTAATATCACTGCCCATAAACCAGGTAATATCATCTTCCATAAACCAGGTAATATCACTGCCCACAAACCAGGTAATATCACCTTCCATAAACCAGGTAATATCACTGCCCATAAAACAGGTAATATCACTGTCCATAAACCAGGTAATATCATCTTCCATAAACCAGGTAATATCATCTTCCATAAACCAGGTAATATCACTGCCCATAAACCAGGTAATATCATCTTCCATAAACCAGGTAATATCACCTTCCATAAACCAGGTAATATCACTGTCCATAAACCAGGTAATATCACTGTCCATAAACCAGGTAATATCATCTTCCATAAACCAGGTAATATCATCTTCCATAAACCAGGTAATATCACCTTCCATAAACCAGGTAATATCACTGCCCATAAACCAGGTAATATCATCTTCCATAAACCAGGTAATATCACTGCCCACAAACCAGGTAATATCACCTTCCATAAACCAGGTAATATCACTGCCCATAAAACAGGTAATATCACTGTCCATAAACCAGGTAATATCACCTTCCATAAACCAGGTAATATCACAGCCCATAAACCAGGTAATATCACAGCCAATAAACCAGGTAATATCACTGCACATAAACCAGGTAACATCATCACCCATAATTTAGTTTCCCCAACATTATGAACCTGTATACAACATTTCAGATCAATCCAACAAGGATTATAGTGAATTAAATTAGTACATTTTACCCGTTTTGTGCTTTCTTTAGCTAAACAGGTCAAGAGTGCACTCTTATAGCGCCCATGTATTTTAAATCTAAAACATCCATTTCCCCCACAGAGAGGAGAAAATAAAGGTGATTAAGAAGTTTGTTGAGGAGTACTTGGAAAAGAAGAGGACCATAGTCAAGGAAACCAGGGAGCTTCAAGTGGTTGCTGATGGCATTGAGCCTGTTAGGCTTGCTGTATATGTGGGGACTGCACTTGGCTTCAGCGGTTTGGCAGAAATGCTAACAGTTACAAAAATGAGCCCCACATGTAGCAGTCAGCATAGGGGCTGGTATTGCTGCGGGTGGAGCCGCTGTCCTTGTTGGTGGCACCGCTGCCATGGTCAGGCTTATCAGGAAAATAGAGACTATAAGTGAAAAAGTGGCAACTGGGATCCAAGACATCACTGAATCAGCCAGTTGAATTACTGAATCCATACTAATGTTAGACCCATATCCACAATCACAGTGACTTGGCTCTTAAAAGGGCATGGGAAGCGCACACCAGAGCCATCAAGAGAAAACGAGAATATGAAAATGAGTTAGCCAGTCGGGAAATTAACCTACTAGAATACCATGAAGAGCTAGCCAGGAGAGAAAGGGACATCTGAGGAATAATCGAAGAGGAGTTAGCGATCCAAGAGATCGACCTCAAAATAAGGGAGTGTGTCGAGGAGTAGGCAAGGAAACAGGAAATCGAATTCGGAACTCAGAAATGCCAGGAGAAGCTAGCGAGAAGGCGGGAGCAGTACCTCACCACACTAAGACAGTACAAGGAAGAGGTGGAGAACAGAGAAATGAAGCAATATGTATTTGTAGTTGAAGAAGCTCTTTATCAGGGAAGGGATGCAGAAACCAGAATCTTGGAGTTTCCTGAATGGACGGAGTCGGTGCTGAAGGTAGTGGATAAAATATATTTTGAGATTAAATACTTTGCAAAAACACTATGGTAATGTTGTTTGGTACTGTGTGTAAGCTATCAAGAGCTTAACAAGGTTTGCTGTCATGAGAGATTCATTGTGAGTAAGCAATGTTGAATATTGCATACCCATTTTACAATTAAAATAGAGTTATGCATGTGAGTTGTTAATAATTTAGATTGAAATAGTGTTGAAATAGAGGAACATTCACATCCACAAATGAGGAGGAGTCTGGAAAACCCGGAGGAGCCCCCAAAGGGTTGCTTACTTGGTGAAATAACTACAGCAGCACTCTGACTACCTTTAGAATGAAGAATCATGATTATGTTAAATGTACAAAGTATGGTAAACAAAATGTAGTTAAACCCTACATTAAAATAGACAAAATGTTTGAAAATGTTTTAAAAAATATGTAACCCTTTCATTTTCAATAAATGTTTCAAGCTGGTACATACAGAATAAACACAATCCCTGTTCAGCATGGGTTCAGTGCCAGTGTATGTTGTGTATAAAAGGAGCACATGGGTGGATTCCTGACATCCTCATGAAGAAACAGCTGCTTGGGTTTCTGTGGATTGCTCTGAGAAAAGCAGCAATCACAAATCCAAGCAGCTGTTTCTTCTCTCGTTTCACAATGAATGATAAATTAGCCTGATCAATACCAACCACCCTCATCTGATTGTTAGCATACACACTCACACATAAGTTTTTTCAACATATACATTTTTATATGTCTATTGTCATTATAAAGTCATTACAATTGTGTGTGTTGCCTTTTTAATAATGAATTAATGTTTACAACATTTCGATAAAGCACTTTATCTTTCCCCAGTGTTTAGTAAATGACTTACTTTTCCCACTGTATATTAAAACCAATCTATAATTTAGTTTGCTGATAGAGGAGAGGCTGGCTATAGTGAAGCCATGAAGAGGATTTCCATTACACGAGAGTAGATGTTAAAACTTCATGCTGATTTGAACTCGGCTCTCGCCAAGATAAGCACCAACTAAGATGTAGCTTTACAGTAAACTAATGTGATCCATATGTGTCTCCATCCATTTACGTTTCCTTCCATATGATGATGTAGATATCCTTCTGTCTGGTGTTAATGGCTGAAGTGTAATGCTGGCTCCAGGGATCAGCTTATTTTGCCTCCCTGGCGCATCAGCACACACAACGGCTGCGATGCTGGCTCCAGGGATCAACCACAGTGCGGTCTCCCCAGCGCATCAGCATGACAACCGTCTGGACTGAGCTAAGTAGGGTACATCTCTGGGGTCTTCAAGTGGGCACCTTCCATCCTCAGTGTTTCGTCGACTAGCCCACGACACCTCAAGAGGGCTCGATGGTGATTCTGGCGTCCCAGCATCACCCCCCTCTGACGCACAGCAGGGACTAATGGAGTGAGGTAAGATCTAGATGATCATTGTCCGTGTTGTTTTTCAAATGACAAATGAGATATGAGCCACTTGGCTGACGAATGTTCTGGTAATGGGGGCTCCTAATATTCTTGATGTTTTCAATTTTAATCTAGTTTAAAACTGAGTTCCCTGCCTGAACACCGCTTTGCTAAATATACTTCTAGTTGAAACATTTGTCACTGAATTTTAGTTTTCATGTTTTATATTGTAAAAGAATCTTTATTCATAATTGTACATGTTTTTTATTATGTACAGAAATGTTTTTAATAAATGTTTTGATTACAGATGTAACTGCTCTAGATATTGCTGCTCTAGAAAGAGTGCAAAGTAGAGAGACCAGAATTATCCCGGGTTTAAAAGGCATGTCGTATGCAGACAGGCTAAAAGAATTGAATCTATTCAGTCTTGAACAAAGAAGACTATGCGGTGATCTGATTCAAGCATTTAAAATCCTAAAAGGTATTGACAATGTCGACCCAGGGGACTTTTTCAACCTGAAAAAAACAAGGACCAGGTGTCACAAGTGGAGATTAGAAAATAGGAGGCACTTTTTTACACAGAGAATTGTGGGAATCTGGAACCAACTCCCCAGTAATGTTGTTGAAGCTGACACCCTGGGATCCTTCAAGAAGCTGCTTGATGAGATGCAAACAAGCAAGATGGGTCAAATGGCCTCTTATTTGTAACCTTTCTTATGTTCATATGTTCTGTTTCACTACTGTATGAAATCACCACGGTACACTGGCAGTTTCTGTAATTATTCTTATCATTCTTAGTATTATGCTAGGGAGCGCAGTGGGTGAATGCACAAGCCTGGCTGAATCCCTGTGAAATCTATCAGTGGAAAGATTAAACACAAACTCCTTATCAATTACTTATTTCATTGTAAAACTATTTTAAAATCTGATTGAGGTTTGAGATTGACATTTTCATTCATGACCCCCTACTGCTGTAAGTAAATTAGCAGCGGGAGCCAAAGTATTTAGCTTTGTCTTGAATGATACCGTGTCTAAATGGTGTCAAAGAGGGTGTCGTCCTACTAAAATGTAAGCAAAATATATTGTCAACAAGAGCTGCTTTTGTTGATGTACATTTCTCAAAAGGCTAGACTCTGGAAGCCTATAAAAAAAGACACTTTGGTCTTTAAAACAGCACAGTGCCCTTACTATAGTTTTAAAACCTGTTGTCTTACTTCAACGTTGGTCCGCTATAATGTGTGCTAATCTTACCTAACGTCCTGTCAGCACTTGAAACATTACCACTGCTCCCTTTTAAAATAAATCCCAACCAAAGCCTGAATTCAATTAAAGATTATGGCTTTGGGTTGAATGCTTCTGTTTTATTTCTTAATTCTGTTGTCTATACGTCACAGGCTATTACTCTGTGTTCAGAATGATAGGTTTCCATTTAGAGTTCGAAACAGCACCCATTCTTGCCCCGTGGATGTACAGGAAATGTTAGTTTCGGTTTCCATTTAGAGTTAACAGGATAGCAACCCTTATCTTTCTGTATAGCTTTATATAACCCCTCGGCCAGCCTTGCTTTGAAGTGGTAGTCTAAAGTCCAGATAGAGTGCATTTAAACAGGCACTTCACTGCGAAAACACAACAGAGGAGAAAGACCAAACGATCCACTCAGGTTCTATTTGCAAAAGGTAAAACTGCAGCAGAATTATATATTCGTTACTGGTGGGACATTATATTTGTTGTGCAAAAAAAATAATAATTTTAGAAATTATATTTAATGTTTCTGTATTTCTCTGTACACTGTAAATATTTAAGATTTAAACATAAAATGTATAGATTATAAACATATTTTAGTTTGAACTCGTTTTCTTTAAACTTTGATACTAGCACAGTTTAACGTGTATATACTACTAAACGTGTTCATAAGCTGCTGTATAAAGGTTAGTTCTTGAAACACCTTTTAATCAGGTGATCTGAATATGTAATTTGAATATAAAACAATAAGACACTCAACACACCATATTAACTTATATGAAATACACTTGCTTTGGAGATCACACACGTTATTTTTAAAACAACACTTCAAATAATGTTTTATACAAATTGCAGCTGTAAATCGGATAAACTGTAAATGAAAGACATGTATCTAAGGAATGCCACAAGAATATAGGCAGGATTTTGGAAACCCTGTTTTGTCTGTCTTTGTCATATCATTCTTAAGGCCTCATGCATAAACGGTGGTAAATGACCTGAAATACTGTGTGGTAAGAGAAACCCATATTGCGTGCAAAAATGAAGGTGTGGCCGCTCTATTCACTAATATAATAATATGCACGAATAAGGCGCGCTAAATGATTCATTCGCCAGTCATCATACCACGCGAAAGGCTGCACGCGTTACACACCCTTTATTTTAGTATATGGTCATATTATGGACACTCCAAAGGACGGGTAGTCCAGCTCTCACTTCGCCAGAATGACAGCGACCAAGGAAGCAGCAGCCGGCACCAGCTACCTCTTCAGTGGGTCTGCGTAGGATGAGGGGAGGCGGCCCGGGAATATTCTGCTTTGAGACTGTCAAAGCGGAGAAGCAGAAAATAATTAGCTGAAAACAAATATTTGTTTGTTCACCTTTATCTCCCTCTGGTTTATTTTGAAGGCACTTCGGTACCGAAACGTTGGCTAAATATAGATGTGTTTCTTTTAAAGGGATTGCAAGTGAGTGTGCGGTTTATATCTTGTTTTCTACTTTTAAGAAACGTTAATCTTCCAGCTGCTTATCCGGCGATTTCGACGTGCTGCACAGGCTAGGCACAATGTGTGCTTTAGGCTACTCTGTTGTCTTTTCCATGACAAAAAAGCTAATGTCGAAATAATTCAGTGTAATTCAGGTGTGCCGTTTCAGCAGTACAACGTCATAATGGAAAAAAATTCAGTAGGCTACATCATGGGATTTTTTTTATACAGCACTGTACCTACATTCCTACGCATCTTGCATTGAGATAGCACCACGTTTGGAATCGGAATAAAGGAAATTATTATGTAATAGGCTACAGTTCACGTGCATCCTTTGGTAAGTTGCATTTTCAGAATCATATCATTATGTACAGTAGATATTGCAACACCGTATGTTAAAATATTGCACTTAATCTACAAAACCAACGAAATACATCCTGTGTAGCCTATATTTGACATTTTATTTGTAGTGTTCTTTGGAACACGGGCAATCGTTTAACCTGGAAAAAATGTACTGCAGTAGTTGAAAGCAGATATCCGCGTTTATCATGTTTCCACACAGCACTACTCCTGGTCTGCCCTGTTTGTGTTGTGATTTAGATTTCAATAAGCGCTACTCTTAACACGCGCTGAGACACTTAGTAAAGTTGGAACCTTTAAGTGAATATGGTTTTCATATCAAGTCCCTCCCTCTCCGTATTAGTATTATTATTTGTTTGTAAATGACTTGCACGCCGTATCTTTTTCCACGCGATTCATTTCAGTAACGGGCTGGCGTGGTAAACTGTTTAATGCATGACGAGGCCCTTAGAGATGTCATTGTTTTTCTATGTCATTTTCTGCACATGGTTTACCTTCGCTGTATTTTTCTTATATACTTACTGACATGAGGACTGTTGTATGACACCTGAAATGTATTTTTTTAAAATATTAATAAAAAAAAATGGTAACCTAGGCATGTGTAAAATCAATTGCTGTTGTTATAGAGGTGTTGTCATCACATTCTTTGTCCACTGCATTCTAGTTGTGTGGGGAAATGTTGTATTTGATTTTTAAAAGGAAAGCATGCTGCAATATCTGTGTCTGCTCTGTAGCCTATAGGGGAGGCATTTCTGCACTGACATTGTACCACCCTGATATGCTCACCCCACCTAATAGTTAGTAAGCTGGGTCAATAATGATCTAAGCAGAAACAGCAATAGAGAATCATACAGAACAAACATAAGCAGGTAAGACTTGAAGTATAGGGAAGTGATATCAACTGATAGATGACTAATTGCTTTAGTGATATAAAAACATGCCTTTTGACAAATAGGTGATTACTTTGCTGTTGCAGACTGAGAACAGAGCCAGCCACAGGATACAGCCATGTACCAGCTGCCAAAAACAAGGGCAAACACCTGGGAGTATGAACCCTCTTTCATGACAGGAGAGCTGGTGGAGTTTGAGGGAAGCAGGTAATCTCTTCATTATGAATCACATGTGAAAACTCAATCAATCCCTGATCAGGATCTGTCAGGCTTCCAGTACATCTAAGTCTGTTTATAGATGTTATCCCAAGCACAGAGCATGACCTAGTTTATAAAGAAACAAACTCTTCTTTAATGTCTGATAGTTGTTCATAGGTTATATGTGCCAGGTGTCTCTTATTATAACATAAGTTATGTTGCACAGTCAGAGCCACCCAGCTTGCACAGGATCCTGCATTTTCAGATGTATTTTCAGGATCAGATCCAGCGAACCACACTCTGATCTCTCCCTCCATTTAGTCATTACAGCAGAGAACAAAACAACAATCTCCACAAGCGGCTCCAGTAAATACTGCAGAGCTACACCCAACCAGAGCCCTGGAACACTTATGGGTAACTAGCAAACGGGGAGCTGCTTGGGTTAGTTCAAATGAAAGCTCTGATGAGCCAAGTCCAAGTCCTTGACTTGTTACATACAGAATCATTCGATCTGTGAACTATGGCTGTATCTTTTAAAACCTGCATATCTTATAAAAGTAATTCAGAATTCTGTACAGCATAAATAAGTCCAAAGTTTGTTTCAAGCACGAAGGTATTTCACCACAGCAATGCCTTGACCTTTGTCTGATCAACCTATAGCCTGTCGCAGCTGGATTTCTATTAGAGCATTTTAGTACTGGGAAATGGCATGGATTGCCTGGATTATTATTATTATTATTATTTATTTCTTAGCAGACACCCTTATCCAGGGCGACTTACAGTCGAAAGAAAAAAACATTTCAAAGTCGAAAGCAAAATACATTTCAAATTGCACTGGCCCTACACTTTGCTTGAGTTCTTGCAAAGAAAACAAATTGTTCCTTTTACAAGAACTCCCAGAAACAACATTCCTATCACCTGCGTTCCTTCATGACCTGCAGCATTGAAAAAAATATTAGTGTTCACTAACAGCGATGAACTCCACTACAAATACACATTTAACATAATGTGTGCATCTTTCATGTAGGCAAATGTGAGATCTACAAAGTGATGGTAATACAAATTAGAATTACATTATGTGTACATTATAGTCCCCGATGAAATGTGCTGCAAACTGTTCCAAATTCTTCAGCAAGGGTTTATGAGTTCTGCAACAGAAGTTCTTGAATTCTGCGGTAGCCTTTTAAAAGTTAAAACCAAACACTAGCTTAAATGCATTTAGGATAACAAATCAGAGTAGCTTTTGTCAACCTTTTAGGATTGGTTCATTCGATAAAGAGGACGAACGTAACTCCCTCGGAATCTGTGATAAGTGGATTTCAAGATGCTATTTTATAACATACCATAAACTATACCTCAATTAGCATTCTTACAAGCATTGTGGAAAGCATGTTTCATTTCTTTTTTTTCTCGGGTTTTTAAAGTTTATTACAGTACATACTAAAACAAATAGCAATATGAATACACAAAAACATTTATTGAAACTTTAATAACTTTTATTAATTCAAAAAACAAAATTGTGAGACCACTTTCAGCAGGTAGAAAAGTACAATATATTTCTTCAATAATAAAAAATTGACTGAAAGAAAAGTAAAAATATTTTTTTAAAAATGTTATGCAAAACAGTTTACCCCTGTCCTCATACAAGTGTCTCGCATATTCCCGAGCACGATTGGTTGCTGTTTTATTTCCTAAGTGGTTTTTGCCTCCAAACATGTTTGCTCTCAACAAGTTTATCCATTTTAGCTCAGGATTTTAATAGCCACAGCATGTCAGTGTCTGAAATGAGTTGTTTCCTTTTCCTAAGAGTGGGTTGAGTAGGATAAACAAAGCAGGCATTCAAAAATCTCACTCCGCCACCTTGTGGAATGATTAAAAAACTTGAATTTGTTCTTACGAATACAGGTTAGGCTTGGTGTCATGGAAAATCAATAATTCTGCATCTCATGGTGGATTCTGTGAAATCACAGAGTGATCCACGATCGCGTTTATCACTGGGGACTAACATTAAGAGTGATTTCTCATGATTTCTAATAGTTAAGACACCTCCAAGATGCTGTTCACAGTTCTAACTCTTCTTTGCGTATCCCTTTCACAGCACAGAGCAGAGAATGGAGGAGTTTGTCCAGCTGTTCAAATCCAAGAAGCCGGTGATAAAGAGACACCTCCGAGAACTCAAAGAGATTGCGGATGGCTTGGATGAGGCCAGCATGAACGCAGCCCTTGCTAAGACTATCGGGAGCTTCGTAGGGGCGGCCGGGGGGATCATGACCCTAGCAGGGCTATTCCTGGACCCCGAGTCACCCGCAGCCTGCAGTTTGCAAGATATCGGAGAGAAAGGGGTCACCTTAGGACAGTTTGCCAAAACCGCCACTGATATAACCCAGGCCGTCAGTGAGAGAACACATAACCAAAGAGCAGATGAGATACTGGGGAAGCTCTGTGTGATGACAGGCTAGCTAGAGGGGTTCAAGTTGGACTCTGTGTGGCTAAAGATGTCTACGAGATGACTTCGTATTATGAAGACATGCAGCAAGGCTGCAAAACTGAAAGAGCAGAGGAGATCAGGAGTGTGGTGAAATCTGTAGCCTCAGATCTGTCAAGACTGGAACAGGTGTATCAATACATGAGGCAATGAAGCTTCTTAAAGGAAACGTGATAACATATAGATTCAGGAAGGGCATCAGTAATCTGTAGCCGAGTTTTTCACTGTATTGTGAGGTATATTAAATCTACAATCCAGGCCTTGCACAGAACGGGGTTGTATAGACAATGTAAGCTGTGTCAGAATGCATCGCTGCAGGCTTGTTGACTTAGAACAGGATTGATCCAGTGAGACAATTATATCTGTACATATTAGATCTGTATGCAATAAAAATGATATATATTTGATTTGTAAGTGTATCATGCCTGTTTTATATTATTATCATGTAACATTACAAAACATACAAGTTATATTACATTGTTTGATAAAGTAAAAATGATTATAATGCCAGTTTCAATTCCTTGCAGTACATCAGCCTCCAAAACTAGGAGCACAGCAATCCATTCATTTGTTCAATTAGAGATTCTGAGGCACTATTATTGTTACTACTTAGAAAGATAACGCAGGGAGAAGAGCAGCTATTTGTGTTTTAGATGAGTTCCCATATTCTAGGTATACCATGGTGTTTTGTTTTTAATGTGAGACACAGCACTCTTAATTTACAGGACTGAGCCCGACCGACAGTGATAAAACTGCCATTAGGACAAGGAGATGTCATATCTGGAATGGCTGGACTTTGGTTCTTTATCTTATTCTGTTTAAATGATAAATTGAGGCCTGTGGCAATGTGCCCCGCCCCTGTGTGCATATTATGTGTTGTATGTTACGTGTGTGTGTAAATGTCGGTGTATAGTCATTGGTACACGGGATATAAACGGGTCTGTGTTTCACGTGTGTTTCACGTAGATTTGTATTTAGGCACGAGGAGGGCACAAATCACTTCACGTGCTGGTTAAATGTAATATGTGAGCACGGTGTTGCACAGAATTAATTCACGTGCTGGGATTCAAGTGAATAATTAATTAGTAATTGAATCCCAGCACAATAGTATATATAGACGCACATTTCTTTCAGTCGGGGTTAGGTGTTCGGTGAGTGGAGAACGGGATTGGAGACGGAGGTAAAGATAATAATAATAATAATAATAATAATAATAATAATAATAATAATAATAATAATAATAGGTAAATCTGCTCACCGTGTTTTGTCTGTGTAGTCCGTTTTGTTTGTCTTTTTATTTTGGCGTGTAGTGCCGTGTCCCGTGTTTTTGTGTTTAAAACCTTTTATTTTCCGTTCTGTTTATTAAATGCTGAGCGAAAGCATTCGCTCAGCTTCACCAAACCACACATCTCTGTCTGTTTATTTCCTGCTTCTGGTCTGACGCCACCCACTCCGGCCGTCTTTGTGACAGGCCTCACTGTTCTGACCAGCTATTTATAGCAAGTTTGAACACATAACTATTGTGTGTATAAATTATTTGGAGTGAATATGAAGGTACAGCTAAACCTAAAAGTTAGGTTGCTGAAATCAGAATTAAAAGGGATTAGATTTTGTTACTTGTTGTCGGAAAAGAAATAATGAAACATTAGCGCATAACAGTAAAATCTCTTTTCTAAACTGGGACACTGTGCCTTTAATTAGCAGCACAATTACAGCTTGAGCTCACACTGCTGCAGAGTACATTGGTTCCAGACCCATTTCTTATGTTGTTCATTTTAAACCTAGGTTTTGGGAAGGTAAGCAGGGACTAAACCAATGAAATAAACTGAAGAAGAAGAAGAAGAATGCATAAACCTCAGTGAGGTCAGAACTAAAACAATCATATAGACTAAAAGGATGTTTCAAAACAGGCAATTAATTAACAAGAACAACTCCTCAGAATCCTCCAAGTTATTTCCCAGACACATCAGTGACAATCTGAAAAAAAATCAAAATGCCATTTTTGCCTCTTTCATCAGCTTGTATTTCTTCAGGATCTTCCCACTGATGATCTTTGAAGCAACTTGCCTTTCTTTTTCCGATTTTAGAATATTGTGGAAAAGAAGTACTTTCTTAACCTTATCAAACTGAGATCTAAACTGCTGGGTAGCTTTTGGAGAAGCTTTTGTCTTACTGTTAAGCCTTGATGCCATTCTTTGACATCTTTTTTTATATTTCTCTACCTTTTGTGCATCAGTTAGCAGCTTCCTGGTTTTGAACAGGTTTTCTCTGTCCTTTGGGATTTGCATTTCCCCTGCCTTGCTGATGGGCAGGCAAGTCATCATGTGGTGACGCTGGCGGTGTGTTCACAGCCATGAAACCTTGTACATCTGCGTCTTGTTGGAGTCAGAGTCTTGTTTTGTTGATTTATTTTCCATTTGCGTCTTTGAGCTCTTTGTTCTCTTTTTGATATATATTATATATATTCTTTATTTATTATTTATAATATTCTTTAATTTACCACTTTTGTTTTCTTTTTAGGTATCTTTCTTTTTCTTTTTTAAGAAACTCTGCGTATTTCACAGGATCACTTTTAATTTGTTCCCACTATTTACTTGACCTCTGGGCAGATGTCTTTGGTTTCTTTTTCCTGAAAAAGAATGAAAATATATAGTGAAAATAATGAAAATATATAGATAATAATGAAAATATATAGTAAACAGATGAAGAATGTATTTAAAAATGTATATAATTAAATATTTATATTCACATTCTCTATGATAGGTATTACTGAACTGGATGCAGTAGGGGTATTTGGTTTGCTGTAATAAAATTGAATGGAAAGATAGACTGACAGAGACTGACCTTGCATATAAGGAGGGTGGAGGGGGGGGCATTTTATGATGCACTTACATTGGTCAGTTCATTAAGTTGTAGTTTATGTCCTTTCTCCACAATAAACTTAGTATAATTCAAAATGATATACTGATTAATTGTATTATTGTCATTACCAGCATGGTGGTGTCATTACCGTCACAGTCTAATGTGTGATGGTAATGACACGTTGTGGTAATGACATTTAACACTTTTTTAGGCCTAAAACCTAGGATTTCAGGCCTACTACATAATACTACAGTATCTCTTGGTAAACTTTAATTAATATACCATATATTTAAAATTGTTATTAATTTACACAAGTTACGACGTGATTGGTAATGACACGTAATAAACATAACCCCATAATTGAAAATATTAATTTTTCTTCATACTAAAGACATAAAATGAAGAAGCTCCCTCCATCAGCTCCAGCACTTTGTTGTGTCTTCCTCATTTGCATGCAACCAAATAGATACATTTTTACAACATTTTATTTTTCTGTAATGTATGCTTTGTGATGGTAATGACGGCAAAACTAAGGGACAAAAAATAAAGAAAATACACATACTGTCCAAACAATTCATACAACATTGTTTAATGTATTATTAACTGTACATACAAACATGAAGGAAATATTACTGCAATATGTTTACAACAAAAATGACAAAACAAATAGACAAATCAGAGGAGACAAGTGCAAAGCAATGAAATATACAGAGTACAGTATAAAAAAATATGGAAAAAATATGAATTGGCATAAATGAGGAAAACCTTCTTGTATTACTGGCATTATTGACAATAATTACAATACAGATTAAAATATTAATTTTCATTCAAAATGATATAAACACCATATTGAGGGCTTCTGCAAGGGGGAATTAGTCAAAATCACCAAAGCAGGTTGGTGTTAAACAGATTCCTTTGGTAGAGAGTTCTCAAATAGACCCTCGCTTGAGGAGGGAGGGGATTTGAAAGCCATTAATAAACATCTCTTGCAGATTGTTGGCTAGATGAATTTTGCAGATGTTTTATTTCAAGTGATTTCCCCAGATTGATTGCTGTTTGTACTCACATGTGGTTTTATATTAATGTAGTTTCATTGCTGTTTCTCTTCATTTCTACCCAGTGAATGAAGTGGAAGTTCACAGTCTACAGGAGCCAAGGAGCAGAGCTGAGTTTTTAAAATGTAAGAATTCTGTTTTCACTGAAACATTTGATTGAAAGACGCATCCCTCCATTTTGAGAAGAGCAATTCTTCTGCTTATTTATTAACTCAAAACTGTGACCCCATTAATATACACTCCTCTCCATCAAGTATTGGGACAGATGAATACACTTTCACTACTTTTACATGCAGAATCATTCACTGTGTTTAAATGCAGAATCAGTCACTATGTTTACATGCAGAATCAGTCACTGTGTTTACATGCAGAATCACTGACTGTGTTTACATGCAGAATCATTCACTATGTTTACATGCAGAATCAGTCACTGTGTTTACATGCAGAATCACTGACTGTGTTTACATGCAGAATCATTCACTATGTTTACATGCAGAATCAGTCACTGTGTTTACATGCAGAATCACTGACTGTGTTTACATGCAGAATCATTCACTATGTTTACATGCAGAATCAGTCACTGTGTTTACATGCAGAATCACTGACTGTGTTTACATGCAGAATCATTCACTATGTTTACATGCAGAATCAGTCACTGTGTTTACATGCAGAATCACTGACTGTGTTTACATGCAGAATCAGTCACTGTGTTTACATGCAGAATCATTCACTATGTTTACATGCAGAATCAGTCACTGTGTTTACATGCAGAATCATTCACTATGTTTACATGCAGAATCAGTCACTGTGTTTACATGCAGAATCAGTCACTGTGTTTACATGCAGAATCATTCACTATGTTTACATGCAGAATCATTCACTGTGTTTACATGCAGAATCACTGACTGTGTTTAAATGCAGAATCAGTCACTATGTTTACATGCAGAGTCACTGACTGTGTTTAAATGCAGAATCATTCACTATGTTTACATGCAGAATCATTCACTGTGTTTACATGCAGAATCACTGACTGTGTTTAAATGTAGAATCAGTCACTATGTTTACATGCAGAGTCACTGACTGTGTTTAAATGCAGAATCATTCACTATGTTTACATGCAGAATCAGTCACTGTGTTTACATGCAGAATCACTGACTGTGTTTAAATGCAGAATCATTCACTGTGTTTAAATGCAGAATCAGTCACTATGTTTACATGCAGAATCAGTCACTGTGTTTACATGCAGAATCACTGACTGTGTTTACATGCAGAATCATTCACTATGTTTACATGCAGAATCAGTCACTGTGTTTACATGCAGAATCATTCACTATGTTTACATGCAGAATCAGTCACTGTGTTTACATGCAGAATCAGTCACTGTGTTTACATGCAGAATCAGTCACTGTGTTTACATGCAGAATCACTGACTGTGTTTACATGCAGAATCATTCACTATGTTTACATGCAGAATCAGTCACTGTGTTTACATGCAGAATCAGTCACTATGTTTACATGCAGAATCAGTCACTATGTTTACATGCAGAATCAGTCACTGTGTTTACATGCAGAATCATTCACTATGTTTACATGCAGAATCAGTCACTGTGTTTACATGCAGAATCATTCACTATGTTTACATGCAGAATCATTCACTGTGTTTACATGCAGAATCATTCACTATGTTTACATGCAGAATCAGTCACTGTGTTTACATGCAGAATCACTGACTGTGTTTACATGCAGAATCATTCACTATGTTTACATGCAGAATCAGTCACTGTGTTTACATGCAGAATCACTGACTGTGTTTACATGCAGAATCAGTCACTGTGTTTACATGCAGAATCATTCACTATGTTTACATGCAGAATCAGTCACTGTGTTTACATGCAGAATCATTCACTATGTTTACATGCAGAATCAGTCACTGTGTTTACATGCAGAATCAGTCACTGTGTTTACATGCAGAATCATTCACTATGTTTACATGCAGAATCATTCACTGTGTTTACATGCAGAATCACTGACTGTGTTTAAATGCAGAATCAGTCACTATGTTTACATGCAGAGTCACTGACTGTGTTTAAATGCAGAATCATTCACTATGTTTACATGCAGAATCATTCACTGTGTTTACATGCAGAATCACTGACTGTGTTTAAATGTAGAATCAGTCACTATGTTTATTACATGCAGAGTCACTGACTGTGTTTAAATGCAGAATCATTCACTATGTTTACATGCAGAATCAGTCACTGTGTTTACATGCAGAATCACTGACTGTGTTTAAATGCAGAATCATTCACTGTGTTTAAATGCAGAATCAGTCACTATGTTTACATGCAGAATCAGTCACTGTGTTTACATGCAGAATCACTGACTGTGTTTACATGCAGAATCATTCACTATGTTTACATGCAGAATCAGTCACTGTGTTTACATGCAGAATCATTCACTATTTTTACATGCAGAATCAGTCACTGTGTTTACATGCAGAATCAGTCACTGTGTTTACATGCAGAATCAGTCACTGTGTTTACATGCAGAATCACTGACTGTGTTTACATGCAGAATCATTCACTATGTTTACATGCAGAATCAGTCACTGTGTTTACATGCAGAATCAGTCACTATGTTTACATGCAGAATCAGTCACTATGTTTACATGCAGAATCAGTCACTGTGTTTACATGCAGAATCATTCACTATGTTTACATGCAGAATCAGTCACTGTGTTTACATGCAGAATCATTCACTATGTTTACATGCAGAATCATTCACTGTGTTTACATGCAGAATCACTGACTGTGTTTAAATGCAGAATCAGTCACTATGTTTACATGCAGAGTCACTGACTGTGTTTAAATGCAGAATCATTCACTATGTTTACATGCAGAATCAGTCACTGTGTTTACATGCAGAATCACTGACTGTGTTTAAATGCAGAATCAGTCACTGTGTTTACATGCAGAATCAGTCACTGTGTTTACATGCAGAATCAGTCACTATGTTTACATGCAGAATCAGTCACTGTGTTTACATGCAGAATCAGTCACTGTGTTTACATGCAGAATCACTGACTGTGTTTACATGCAGAATCAGTCACTATGTTTACATGCAGAATCAGTCACTGTGTTTACATGCAGAATCACTGACTGTGTTTAAATGCAGAATCATTCACTGTGTTTACATGCAGAATCATTCACTATGTTTACATGCAGAATCAGTCACTGTGTTTACATGCAGAATCATTCACTATGTTTACATGCAGAATCAGTCACTGTGTTTACATGCAGAATCATTCACTATGTTTACATGCAGAATCAGTCACTGTGTTTACATGCAGAATCAGTCACTATGTTTACATGCAGAATCAGTCACTGTGTTTACATGCAGAATCAGTCACTGTGTTTACATGCAGAATCAGTCACTATGTTTACATGCAGAATCAGTCACTGTGTTTACATGCAGAATCAGTCACTGTGTTTACATGCAGAATCATTCACTATGTTTACATGCAGAATCAGTCACTGTGTTTACATGCAGAATCAGTCACTGTGTTTACATGCAGAATCATTCACTATGTTTACATGCAGAATCATTCACTGTGTTTACATGCAGAATCACTGACTGTGTTTAAATGCAGAATCAGTCACTATGTTTACATGCAGAGTCACTGACTGTGTTTAAATGCAGAATCATTCACTATGTTTACATGCAGAATCATTCACTGTGTTTACATGCAGAATCACTGACTGTGTTTAAATGTAGAATCAGTCACTATGTTTACATGCAGAGTCACTGACTGTGTTTAAATGCAGAATCATTCACTATGTTTACATGCAGAATCAGTCACTGTGTTTACATGCAGAATCACTGACTGTGTTTAAATGCAGAATCATTCACTGTGTTTAAATGCAGAATCAGTCACTATGTTTACATGCAGAATCAGTCACTGTGTTTACATGCAGAATCACTGACTGTGTTTACATGCAGAATCATTCACTATGTTTACATGCAGAATCAGTCACTGTGTTTACATGCAGAATCATTCACTATGTTTACATGCAGAATCAGTCACTGTGTTTACATGCAGAATCAGTCACTGTGTTTACATGCAGAATCAGTCACTGTGTTTACATGCAGAATCACTGACTGTGTTTACATGCAGAATCATTCACTATGTTTACATGCAGAATCAGTCACTGTGTTTACATGCAGAATCAGTCACTATGTTTACATGCAGAATCAGTCACTATGTTTACATGCAGAATCAGTCACTGTGTTTACATGCAGAATCATTCACTATGTTTACATGCAGAATCAGTCACTGTGTTTACATGCAGAATCATTCACTATGTTTACATGCAGAATCATTCACTGTGTTTACATGCAGAATCATTCACTATGTTTACATGCAGAATCAGTCACTGTGTTTACATGCAGAATCACTGACTGTGTTTACATGCAGAATCATTCACTATGTTTACATGCAGAATCAGTCACTGTGTTTACATGCAGAATCACTGACTGTGTTTACATGCAGAATCAGTCACTGTGTTTACATGCAGAATCATTCACTATGTTTACATGCAGAATCAGTCACTGTGTTTACATGCAGAATCATTCACTATGTTTACATGCAGAATCAGTCACTGTGTTTACATGCAGAATCAGTCACTGTGTTTACATGCAGAATCATTCACTATGTTTACATGCAGAATCATTCACTGTGTTTACATGCAGAATCACTGACTGTGTTTAAATGCAGAATCAGTCACTATGTTTACATGCAGAGTCACTGACTGTGTTTAAATGCAGAATCATTCACTATGTTTACATGCAGAATCATTCACTGTGTTTACATGCAGAATCACTGACTGTGTTTAAATGTAGAATCAGTCACTATGTTTATTACATGCAGAGTCACTGACTGTGTTTAAATGCAGAATCATTCACTATGTTTACATGCAGAATCAGTCACTGTGTTTACATGCAGAATCACTGACTGTGTTTAAATGCAGAATCATTCACTGTGTTTAAATGCAGAATCAGTCACTATGTTTACATGCAGAATCAGTCACTGTGTTTACATGCAGAATCACTGACTGTGTTTACATGCAGAATCATTCACTATGTTTACATGCAGAATCAGTCACTGTGTTTACATGCAGAATCATTCACTATTTTTACATGCAGAATCAGTCACTGTGTTTACATGCAGAATCAGTCACTGTGTTTACATGCAGAATCAGTCACTGTGTTTACATGCAGAATCACTGACTGTGTTTACATGCAGAATCATTCACTATGTTTACATGCAGAATCAGTCACTGTGTTTACATGCAGAATCAGTCACTATGTTTACATGCAGAATCAGTCACTATGTTTACATGCAGAATCAGTCACTGTGTTTACATGCAGAATCATTCACTATGTTTACATGCAGAATCAGTCACTGTGTTTACATGCAGAATCATTCACTATGTTTACATGCAGAATCATTCACTGTGTTTACATGCAGAATCACTGACTGTGTTTAAATGCAGAATCAGTCACTATGTTTACATGCAGAGTCACTGACTGTGTTTAAATGCAGAATCATTCACTATGTTTACATGCAGAATCAGTCACTGTGTTTACATGCAGAATCACTGACTGTGTTTAAATGCAGAATCAGTCACTGTGTTTACATGCAGAATCAGTCACTGTGTTTACATGCAGAATCAGTCACTATGTTTACATGCAGAATCAGTCACTGTGTTTACATGCAGAATCAGTCACTGTGTTTACATGCAGAATCACTGACTGTGTTTACATGCAGAATCAGTCACTATGTTTACATGCAGAATCAGTCACTGTGTTTACATGCAGAATCACTGACTGTGTTTAAATGCAGAATCATTCACTGTGTTTACATGCAGAATCATTCACTATGTTTACATGCAGAATCAGTCACTGTGTTTACATGCAGAATCATTCACTATGTTTACATGCAGAATCAGTCACTGTGTTTACATGCAGAATCATTCACTATGTTTACATGCAGAATCAGTCACTGTGTTTACATGCAGAATCAGTCACTATGTTTACATGCAGAATCAGTCACTGTGTTTACATGCAGAATCAGTCACTGTGTTTACATGCAGAATCAGTCACTATGTTTACATGCAGAATCAGTCACTGTGTTTACATGCAGAATCACTGACTGTGTTTAAATGCAGAATCATTCACTGTGTTTACATGCAGAATCACTGACTGTGTTTAAATGCAGAATCAGTCACTATGTTTACATGCAGAGTCACTGACTGTGTTTAAATGCAGAATCAGTCACTATGTTTACATGCAGAGTCACTGACTGTGTTTAAATGCAGAATCAGTCACTGTGTTTACATGCAGAATCAGTCACTATGTTTACATGCAGAATCAGTCACTGTGTTTACATGCAGAATCAGTCACTGTGTTTAAATGCAGAATCATTCACTATGTTTACATGCAGAATCATTCACTGTGTTTACATGCAGAATCACTGACTGTGTTTAAATGCAGAATCAGTCACTATGTTTACATGCAGAGTCACTGACTGTGTTTAAATGCAGAATCATTCACTATGTTTACATGCAGAATCATTCACTGTGTTTAAATGCAGAATCATTCACTATGTTTACATGCAGAATCAGTCACTGTGTTTACATGCAGAGTCACTGACCGTGTTTAAATGCAGAATCATTCACTATGTTTACATGCAGAGTCACTGACTGTGTTTAAATGCAGAATCAGTCACTGTGTTTACATGCAGAATATTCACTGTGTTTAAATGCAGAATCAGTCACTATGTTTACATGCAGAGTCACTGACCGTGTTTAAATGCAGAATCATTCACTATGTTTACATGCAGAATCAGTCACTGTGTTTACATGCAGAATCAGTCACTGTGTTTACATGCAAAATCCATCACTATGTTATTATGTGTCGTGAACTATATTAAATTATATCAAACCGGTTGCCTTTGTTTTTTAATGCATGCATTAGCTATTATGTTACGTATTTATTTTTTTGTGTGGAAAAAACACAAAACACTTGCGTTTCATCCACCAATAAAACAAACATGCGCAAAAAATCCAGCTGCATTAGGATTATACAAGAGAAACAAACTGTGAGGGAGTACGTACAAAACATTATTATATAATATAGTATTATAGTATTCACAAACTTTATTATATAATATAGTAGTACAGTATTCACAAACTTTATTATATAATATAGTATTATAGTATTCACAAACTTTATTATATAATATAGTAGTACAGTATTCACAAACTTTATTATATAATATAGTATTATAGTATTCACAAACATTATTATATAATATAGTATTATAGTATTCACAAACTTTATTATATAATATAGTAGTACAGTATTCACAAACTTTATTATATAATATAGTATTATAGTATTCACAAACTTTATTATATAATATAGTAGTACAGTATTCACAAACTTTATTATATAATATAGTATTATAGTATTCACAAACATTATTATATAATATAGTAGTACAGTATTTACAAAACAATTCGCCCTCCAGACCGCTGGCAGCGTTGTGCAGGATGAGCCGGACCCGTTGTGAGGGGCTGAGTCACGGCCGGGGTGGAAGTTCCGGTCGCGGTGGCCATCTTAATGCGGTGGTGGAATCTCGCGGCTGATCCCCATTATTGCAAACAGCTGTGCTGCACTCGCCGATTGGACAGGGTAGGCCAGCGCGCTGATTGTGAGGGTGGGGCTCAGTACTATTTAAACCGCAGGGTTTCACCAGTCGGTTCTCTACCTTGGACCAAGAGGTTTGTGAGACACACTGTTAGTTTAATTCTTTGTTGCTCTGTTTGTGCTGTTGTGTCCGCTGCAGACTGAGGATTCCCAGACCGGCCGCCATCAAGCCCGGAGCTCGCTGCTATTCTCAGACCGTGGACCAAACGCCAGAGCACCTGGCAGCTGTTCCTGTAGTCGACGCAGGGCGGCGCCATTGTGTGAAAACTATTTTGTTTATTATTTTGGCCAACGCGCTGTTTTCTTTTTGTGTATTTACAAACCTCTGCGAACCATCATTGGTAGCAGAGGTGGTTGTTTCAGTTGTTTTTGTGCAATTATTGGATGGTCGTGTTGCCCACGGTCACTAGAAAAGAAGGACAATAAAACAGCACCCGGCTATCATTGCTGATACCGGGTGTTTTCTCTGGAACCTGTGTGTGTTGCAGTTTCTCTTCTATCCTCTCCTCTCCCTGCACCACAATTATTCACAAAGTTTATTATATAATATAGTAGTATAGTATTCACAAAGTTTATTATATAATATAGTACTATAGTATTCACAAAGTTTATTATATAATATAGTAGTATAGTATTCACAAAGTTTATTATATAATATAGTACTATAGTATTCACAAAGTTTATTATATAATATAGTATTATAGTATTCACAAAGTTTATTATATAATATAGTATTATAGTATTCACAAACTTTATTATATAATATAGTATTATAGTATTCACAAACTTTATTATATAATATAGTAGTACAGTATTCACAAACTTTATTATATATTATAGTAATACGGTATTTAAGTTTAACATCCTGTTTTTGTCTCATTGTCCTGTTTTTCATAAACGTCTGTGTTATGGGTATTAACAAGTGCTGTGCTGGGTGTGTAAGTGTGTTAGTCACACCTCTGCTTCTAAATACAGCATGATAGTATTGTACAGCCTCATAAATACAGTACTTTACCAGATTCTGAAGAAAAAACTGTATTCTAGTTTATTAAATGTTTAATTTGCTATGAGCAAAGATAATGTGCCAGCTAATGACAGATCTGAATAAATGAACACTTGCAGTACAGTTTAATACTTCTTGCCTTGAAAATGTAGCTTGAAGGCCGTTAGTGAAATTCAGTTGCAGCAAAATGACAGTGTTCCAAACGTACCCCTCCATGTTTGCATGATGACGTCTCTTAATAATAGGCACATGATGCGTCTATAGCCTATAAATGCGTAAATATAGCCTTCTGTGGAGAAATAAAAGTACTGGAACAGATGAATACATGCCGAATCACTAAGTCACTGGGGGAGAGGCATTTGTTCCCCATGTTTCCTAAACTTAGACTTCTCTCTCCCTAAATATCTTGTTACTCCTGAATAGACAATCGTCTCGTCTTTGAATCCAGATGTAATGCATGGAATATCAGTCTTGGGGTCAAATTACCAGCTGTCCCTCACAACCCTGTATTGGTAGTAAATGTATTTTGTGGTATCACTGCACTTGTGGGGTGAGATCTGAGTGGGTGCAATTACCACAAACACCGCTCTCACCCCCCAGTCGCTCTGCATTCATACATCTGCCTCAATACTTGATGGAGGGGAGTCAGTGTATAATATTTTACAAAGAAGAGCTGCAGTACTTGTGGAGGGAGTCAATGTATAATATTTTACAATGAAGAGCAGCATTACTTTGTGCATTGATTGCCAGCAGCTGCAATGTAAATCCACACAAACTCCAAATCCCAAAATACTACAAATAATCCTGTTCCTCACATACTGGATGTGCCTTTGTACCTCAATGCCTCTTCTGATTTCAAATTGCTGCCTTGTGTCAGAAACAGATGTTATATACCTGCTGAAATATCTACCTGTCTGTCTATCTGTCTACCTTCCCTCTCTCTACCCTCCCATCCATCCCTTCCCTCCCCTCCTTCCCTCCCTTCCTCCTCTATTTTCTCTCTCTCTATCCCTTCCCACCCTCCCCTCTTTCCCCTCCCTCTCCTCCCTTCCCTCCCTCCCCTCCCTTCCCTCTCTCTCCCCCTCTCCATCTCCTTCTCTGTCTCTCAAATTCAAAAATTAAATCTGTCTATCTCCCCTTCCTCCCTACCTCCCTTTCCTCCCCTGCCTCTCTCTCCTACCTTCCCTGCTTATCTCCCTCCATCTCTGCCCCTTTCCTTCTCGCTGTCTCTCAATTTAATACATTTTTAAAAAATCTCCCTTTCTTTTCTAAGCGTCTCTCCTCCTCTTCTCTTCAATCAGATTCCAGTCAACTCACACTGGACCCCACCATAGCGAGTAGAGAGCTGTCTGTCTGAAAGGAACAGAAAGGTGACACGGAGGAGGGGAGAGGACCAGCCATATCCTGATCACCCAGAGAGATTTGACAGACGGGCCCAAGTACTTTGCAGAGTGGGTTTGTCTGGGACTCGCTGCTACTGGGAGATTGAGTGGAGTGGGGGACTGGGTTCTATAGGAGTCACATATAAAGGAATCAGCAGGAAAGGATGGGATTGTTCCTGTATCCTTGGATACAATGACAAGTCTTGGAGTTTGCTCTGCTCTGGTTCTAGTTACACTGCCCAGCAGAATAACAATTAAACTGCAATAACTGCCCCCACGCTCCCCCAGAATAGGAGTGTATCTGGACTTTAATGCCGGCACTCTGTCATTTTATGGAGTCTCTAGAGACACAATGAACCTCCTGCACAGATTCCAAACTACATTCACTGAGACCCTCTATCCGGGGTTTGGGGTTGGTCCTGGTTCCAGTGTAACAATCTGCAATTAGCTGGAGTAGCGTATTCAGTGTGTGAAGAAACCTTTCTTTCTATCCAGTTTCACTTTTAAAATTGTGATTCTTTTTTTCTATTTCTCTTTTTCTTTCCATTCTTCTGTTACATGGTAGAGCACATGTCAAACTCAAGGCCCCTCTAAATCCGGCCCGCGAGACTATTTCTATCAGTCAATTCATTTTGGCCCGCGACCAGTCCGCTATAAAGAGCCGAAGTGCTTTCGTCATCATGGGTTCCGGAAGATCATTTTCCCCATGTATTTCTCCATAGAGGGTCGCAATATCAGCGATTACTGATAATTGAAACCTTGAACCGGTGTAACGTTTACCTTTCGTTGTTAGATACATCATAAGCTATGTAATAGACCGAAACATCTCGCAAATTAGCGAAGAATGGATAAAGGTACAAATATATTCCACAAACGAACTACATTATCCGTGCAGAAAACCGCTACCTCAGTGTTCGGAGTGTTCCAACATTTTGAGTGGGGTAGTAGCTTGCTAGCTTTCGCTTCAAAGTTAAATAAGTAGTTAGTTAGCAATATGTTTACCTTGGATCAACCTTGCTTGTAGGCTTGATCGTTTTTATTATGGTTTTAATTCACCAGCACTTCATAAATTTAGTCTCACACGCAAACTCTGCTCAACACAAATCACTCCCCCTGCGAGTAAACTGGCCTGGTCCTCACGGAGCTCCGTCACTCCTCAGGAACTTCAGCTTGTTTTAGGGAAATGCAGTTCTTTAAGCGAAGACAACCTATTTGGCGTGAAATTAATTCAGTTTCCACTACAATTTCTGAACGATTGTGACACATAAATCTATTGTAAATATATATTTGAATAATCACAGGTTATAAAAAGCCTATGGAGAAATCAATAAGAAAAGTTCACTTCTGGAACCCGCGGGACAAGAAGAGACATCACAATTCGGCTCTCTATTCACTACAAGTCCCAACATGCACTGCATGCTCTGGCACGAACCGCGGCATATATGCATAATTCACAGTTCCGTTCTAGCCAGCTATCAAGAATGGCTAGAAGGAAAGTGGACAGAGAGGGCAGAATGTTCCAGGACAGGTGGGAGTGAATATCATATGTGATATAAATATGTTTTATTTATGTTTAAATGTCTCAAATCCTGTCTGAAGTTAGTTTGGCCTGAGTGATACTGTTACAGCTGTAGATGTACGTTACTAGCTGCCTTTTTTGTAGCTTGGTTACACTACCATGTTATGTGCCTGAGTCATAAAAGGCTTGTTATTATGTTTTGCGGCATTGCCGTTTGTGAGTATGTGAGTGTGTGCAAGTGAGATTAAAAACGTGAGACACACATCCAAACACGAGTCTACTTCATCTTATTGAAACACAATAGATACAGACATATATATATATATATTATTGCTAGTGTATATATATATATATATATATATATATATATATATATATATATATATATATATATATATATATATATATATATACACTAGCAATAATAAATGGTTAATAAATGGTCAAAGCATTCATATGCACTTTTATCAGGGGTGGAAGGGCAAAATATGTACATCCGGCCCCCCACTTCAATTTGAGTTCTCAAAGTGGCCCGCTGTGGAATTGACTTTGACACCCCTGTGGTAGAGGAAAGGGGTCGTAATGTGTGGATTTTGTTATTGTTGTATTATCACTTTGATTTTTCATCCATGCACTGTGTATTTTAATTGTGTATAGTTTTTGCACATAACATGGGTATTAAGCACCAACATGTTTTTTTTTTAGTTTTGTGCCCTATCTACCTGTAACAAATATCCTCGTGCAAATGCAAACTATGGAACCCTTGCATGCAGCAAATTAATTCCCTCATCAAGGTGAGCTGAAGCACCTGCAGGACTGTCAATCACCTGTGTTTCAGGACATAAAAGCTTGGCTGTTTCAGCGAAGAAGATAGAAAAAAACGGCAAAGGAGCTTGAGACAGAGAACGAGATGATGAAAAAGGTGACCAAAACAGCTGAACCAAACAGCTGTTTATAGTTCCAGTGGAAGAGCGCCAGGCAGTGTAAAAGATTTCACTTCATGGGCAGAGTTGCTACTGGAGGAAGCCTGGTATTCCATTGCTGGTGCCATTGCAGAGGTGGAACAGAGGGACGAGACTGCAGTGATGAGAGGAGATACACGCTTTGCATGAGAGATAGGGGGGATCATTCCGATTTCCCCCTTGTTAGCTAAGTAGAGTTTTCTTTCTTTGTTTTTTTATTATTAGTTTTTACTTATTTTGGTTTATTTTGTTTATTTGGGATTTGACTTTCGCTGAACTTAAGCAGTCACTGCCCCTCCCCTTTTACATTTTATGTTCCAGTACTGCCTGCTGCTCTGCGCCTGCCCTCCTGCTGTTGGTACGGATTGCCCCCTAGTGGCGAAGTAATTTTGTTCCTAAGGAACTATTTTTTTCAAACGGTCTTTGTTAAGAACTAAACAAACTAAACAAACTGCCTTTTTGCACACTTTTTGTACACATTGAATATTACTTAATGTTGACATGTTTTAATTGTTTTTACTGCTCTTGAGGTTTTTCTAATGAATTAAATATCTGTAGCCTATTCCTGTGTCTTGACCCTGTTGAATGATACTTCTGCTGGTTGGGGTAACTTTGAGACAAAGAACCTGAGTGTCTTTTGGTACAAACTAGTTTCTGAAGACGCAATACCTTCTGTGGCGTAGTTCGACTACACATTATTTTAAATTTCCCCTCACCACACAACATTTCTTCTTTCTTCCCTTTTCTATCACTCTATCTCTTCATTCTTTTACATTTTTCATTTTCCATTTTCTTTCAGTGATTTTCTTTCTTTTTTTACAATTCTTTTTTTTCTTTTTTCTGATTCTTGTTTTTCATTCTTTCACTCCATTCATTCTCCATACTCTCCCTCTCCTTCTACCTTTCTTTCCCTCCCCCTCCTTCTCCCTCTCCTCTTCTTCTTCCCTCACTCCCCTCTTCTCACTCTCCCCCCTCACAACACTGGGATCTCTGCCATGTATATGTGATCATGTCAGTACCTGTATTAACGTGCTCTCTCTCTCTCTCTCTCTCTCTCTCTCTCTCTCTCTGTGTTCTCATGTTTGATCTATATTGTGATGAAGTGTGTGCACATTCCCCACACCAATCTGGAGGCTGTAGGACCCTGTGGCCGTATTCACAAAGCTGACTTAAGTCTAACACTGGTCATAAGTCCTCCATTTGGACTTAAGTTTTATTCAAGAACTAGACTAGTCTTAGTGGAATTTAAGTCCTGAGTATGGTCATAACTTTAAGACTACCCTGGAAGAGGCTTAAGTCCTATTTTGCTATTGACCACTGTTATTTAAAAAAAGAAATGGCTCGACGGATGATGCTATACAATTTATTTGAAGATAACCCAGTCATAGACAATTGCCCTCTGCGTGTTTTTGTAGATCGAGAAAAGAAGTTTGGAAGTTTTTACCAAAACTGAACTAAGAAGTCGATACCGTTTTGGGAGAAAGTCAATCGAAATGCTTATAAATCTTTTAAATACAGACCTTTCTCCTTCAACTAACAGAAGCAATGCAATTCCACCTTTGCTGCAGGTAAAAAAAAATGTATGTAACCATCTTTAAAATTACTCAAACTTATTTAAATAGCCTAAATGAAATTGTCAATTAAAAATTGTACAGTTAAGAACAAGAGCCACCACATTGTTTTCTGCCACAAGCTAGCACTGGCCAGCACAATGAAAATAACTAGCACATTTACGCTTCAATGCAGTAAACAAACTACTAAGTTCCGAACGTCTTTTCTTATTGAAGTTTTTTTTTCACGGTGTCAATAAGGCCTTTTTTAACAAAGCGCAGAGATTTGTATGAAGGTAAGTATGATTAAAAACACACATTAAATATAGTTCTGGGACAAACATGGTATTTTCATGTTCGGATATCTGGCCAAGATTTAAATATTCGTTTGTGAGAAGAAAAAAAAACGCAGTTGCCATAGACTCTACACTTGCATATTCTTAGCATTACTGCAGCACTTCAGGCCTTGTGTAACTGATAAGACTAAGCGAACAACCAATATATAAATATACTAAAATGTACTAACCTTGCAACAAGTGGCTTTGTAGAATTAAAATAAACTCACTGTTAAGTTGTTAACTTTATAGTCCATAGATAACAGAAAAGACATTGTAAAAAAAGACTAAGTTTTTTTTTCAAGAAAACGTGACAGGCGCAGGATGTTTGATTGGGTCAAAAGAGGAAGTGATTGTTGGTGCATCATCTCCATACAGCTCGATTTCTTTTTCTGACATGGTGGACATTTTTCGTAGCGGGCCACCACCTGTTGGAGGATATTTGCTCTCGCTCAACTCCTTCTCGGCCTGGCTCGCACCATTTTTCCATTTCTTCCTTAGCTCATCTATGTCCCTTTTAACAGGGGATTATCACTTTTTTTTTTGCAGAATTCTGACAACGCTTCATTTTTCTTCCGATTTGTTACTGTGTCACTGAATTTGGAGGATTCCTTTTTTTCTTCAATCTGCGCAGCTAATCGAAAAATCTCTTGCTCTGTGAAATTTGTCTTCCTTTTTCTATCAGTCATTTTTTCTACAATAATTAACATATAACAGGATAAATTATTGAGACAGCCTAATCACTGTGATATCATGAATTATCCTAAAATCTAATTATAAAACAATGTGTTAATATTAAATTGTATGTTCCAATACGGTATATTACTTCGACATTATTGGACATATATTTACAGTACATTTTCAGATGCAATTATATTTCTTACCTTATAATCCCAGTGAAGGAGCCGAGCTGTCAATATTTCCAACGGCAGCGAGCAACTTTCTCACGAGCAATTTTCTCCCGAGCGAGAAAGGGTGAAGATTCGGCACACGTGAACAAAACGTGGTCCAAGTTAAGACACCCAGAAAATCACAGTGTGAATTGGACGTAAGACCTGGTCATAACATAGACTGCAAAACAGACTTAAGGCCATTTTTTGGTATAAGACTTAAATCAGCTTTGTGAATACGGCCCTTTGTTAGGGAAGGGAGCTGGAGGCAGCACGTTGCTGCAGTATAACGGTATTCATGATTTATTAGGATCTTTTGTTTGAATTGCTTGTTTATTGTTTTGTTTATTACACAACTTTTGATACATAAAGGGGATCTCAAGTTGTTTTTCTTTTGTGTGTGTGTGTTACATTTTCCTATATTTTGCAACTACTTTTTAAATAAGGTGTGTGTATTGTGTTTATTATTATTATTATTACTATTATTATTATTATTATTATTATTATTATTATTATTATTATTATTATTATTTAATTTTTTTATTTTTTTGACATCCTGACCACTTTTTCTACACTATTAAATTGCTCGATTTCCAAGATGGCTTCAAATGTACCCTTCAGAAGAACTTCAGGACTACATTTCCGGTCATCCTCCTGCTCATGTATCTATGATGGGGTGGTGATGGTAAATGTAGTTCTGAAGTTCTTCTGATGGGTACACTTGAAGCCATCTTGGAAAGCAAGCACTTTTGACTGCAATTTAATTGTGTAGAAAAAGTGGTCAGGATGTCAAAAAGAATAATAAACACACAATACACAATACCTTATTTAAACAGCTGTAGCAACATATGGGAACATGTAACACATACAAAAGAAAAACAACTTGATAAACACACACATTGATTCGTGCTAAAAACTGCAAATTACTGACTCTGACTTGCCTTAAAGCCACCTGGGACAGCGTCCCCTAGAGACTTGAAGGTAAACTGCATTTTCTGTTTTAAACAGGGAGGAAGGGGTGTGCGGTGATATATTGCGTGTTGAAACATTTCGATTGAACCTTTTTGTTTAAAACCTTTATTTTATTAATTTAATAAATGTGTGCTATGGCACTTCAAGTTTTCTGCCTCTGAGTCTCAATTCTGCCATTCCACTTGGCTGGGGTCGCAACCCTACCACACAACTCAGTGGAGTTGAGTGACAGAGAAGGATGGAAGCAAAGTGTGCATCAAGTAGCTGCAGTAATAAAACTGTTCAATCACAATCTGCCTGCATATATTATTGAGTCTTATTACTTATATGGGAGGTTATTACATTAAGAGTTACAGACTAGCAGGTGGAGGAGGTGGAGGAGGAGGAAGTGATAATATATATATATATATATATATATATATATATATATATATATATATATATATATATATTAAACAAACTTCCTCTTGAGCATTTAGACAACACCCTAAACAGCGTCAGGCTGCTGTGGATTTCAATCCAGATCTAGGTGAGTTATATATAATTACAGTGCTATGAGTGATTCATTTAGTAATTCTGTGTGTTTTGTAGGATAAATATGTGGACAGAAAGCAGTAGTTTTGACAGGTAGTTTCTTTCAAAGTCAGTGAAAGATTTTATCTTTTTCCCCAGACTATTTTCTATCAGTTATTATACTGCTGGTTGCCATACAGTCTTGTTACCAGTCCGTATATTTACTGCAGCACATTGATCCTGGCTTTGTCTGCATGGGGTGTATTGAGACCCTGAGTGAGTGAGTTTATATATTATTATGATTATTGTGTAAATGATTATTGTGAATGGAGAACTCAGATACAATACACTGTACCAGGGAGCTGCAGTGAGTGAACTCAGATACAATACACTGTACCAGGGAGCTGCAGTGAGTGAACTCAGATACAATACACTGTACCAGGGAGCTGCAGTGAGTGAACTCAGATACAATACACTGTACCAGGGGGCTGCAGTGAGTGAACTCAGATTCAATACACTGTACCAGGGAGCTGCAGTGAGGGGAGAATTCAGATACAATACACTGTACCAGAGAGCTGCAGTGAGTGAACTCAGATACAGTACACTGTACCAGGGAGCTGCAGTGAGTGAACTCAGATTCAATACACTGTACCAGGGAGCTGCAGTGAGTGAACTCAGATTCAATACACTGTACCAGGGAGCTGCAGTGAGGGGAGAATTCAGATACAATACACTGTACCAGAGAGCTGCAGTGAGTGAACTTAGATACAATACACTGTACCAGGGAGCTGCAGTGAGTGAACTCAGATACAATACACTGTACCAGGGGGCTGCAGTGAGTGAACTCAGATTCAATACACTGTACCAGGGGGCTGCAGTGAGTGAACTCAGATACAATACACTGTACCAGGGAGCTGCAGTGAGTGAACTCAGATTCAATACACTGTACCAGGGAGCTGCAGTGAGTGAACTCAGATACAATACACTGTACCAGGGAGCTGCAGTGAGTGAACTCAGATTCAATACACTGTACCAGGGAGCTGCAGTGAGGGGAGAATTCAGATACAATACACTGTACCAGGGAGCTGCAGTGAGTGAACTCAGATACAATACACTGTACCAGGGAGCTGCAGTGAGGGGAGAATTCAGATACAATACACTGTACCAGGGGGCTGCAGTGAGTGAACTCAGATTCAATACACTGTACCAGGGAGCTGCAGTGAGTGAACTCAGATTCAATACACTGTACCAGGGAGCTGCAGTGAGGGGAGAATTCAGATACAATACACTGTACCAGGGAGCTGCAGTGAGGGGAGAATTCAGATACAATACACTGTACCAGGGGGCTGCAGTGAGTGAACTCAGATTCAATACACTGTACCAGGGAGCTGCAGTGAGTGAACTCAGATTCAATACACTGTACCAGGGAGCTGCAGTGAGTGAACTCAGATACAATACACTGTACCAGGGAGCTGCAGTGAGTGAACTCAGATTCAATACACTGTACCAGGGAGCTGCAGTGAGGGGAGAATTCAGATACAATACACTGTACCAGGGAGCTGCAGTGAGTGAACTCAGATACAATACACTGTACCAGGGGGCTGCAGTGAGTGAACTCAGATTCAATACACTGTACCAGGGAGCTGCAGTGAGTGAACTCAGATTCAATACACTGTACCAGGGAGCTGCAGTGAGGGGAGAATTCAGATACAATACACTGTACCAGGGAGCTGCAGTGAGGGGAGAATTCAGATACAATACACTGTACCAGGGGGCTGCAGTGAGTGAACTCAGATTCAATACACTGTACCAGGGAGCTGCAGTGAGTGAACTCAGATACAATACACTGTACCAGGGAGCTGCAGTGAGTGAACTCAGATTCAATACACTGTACCAGGGGGCTGCAGTGAGTGAACTCAGATACAATACACTGTACCAGGGGGCTGCAGTGAGGGGAGAATTCAGATACAATACAATGCACCAGAGAGCTGCAGTGAGTGAACTCAGATTCAATACACTGTACCATGGAGCTGTAGTGAGGGGAGAATTCAGATACAATACACTGTTCCAGGGAGCTGCAGTGAGGGGAGAATTCAGATACAATACACTGTACCAGGGAGCTGCAGTGAGGGGAGAATTCAGATACAATACACTGTACCAGGGAGCTGCAGTGAGTGAACTCAGATTCAATACACTGTACCAGGGAGCTGCAGTGAGTGAACTCAGATACAATACACTGTACCAGGGAGCTGCAGTGAGTGAACTCAGATTCAATACACTGTACCAGGGAGCTGCAGTGAGGGGAGAATTCAGATACAATACACTGTACCAGGGAGCTGCAGTGAGTGAACTCAGATACAATACACTGTACCAGGGGGCTGCAGTGAGTGAACTCAGATTCAATACACTGTACCAGGGAGCTGCAGTGAGTGAACTCAGATTCAATACACTGTACCAGGGAGCTGCAGTGAGGGGAGAATTCAGATACAATACACTGTACCAGGGAGCTGCAGTGAGGGGAGAATTCAGATACAATACACTGTACCAGGGGGCTGCAGTGAGTGAACTCAGATTCAATACACTGTACCAGGGAGCTGCAGTGAGTGAACTCAGATACAATACACTGTACCAGGGAGCTGCAGTGAGTGAACTCAGATTCAATACACTGTACCAGGGGGCTGCAGTGAGTGAACTCAGATACAATACACTGTACCAGGGGGCTGCAGTGAGGGGAGAATTCAGATACAATACAATGCACCAGAGAGCTGCAGTGAGTGAACTCAGATTCAATACACTGTACCATGGAGCTGTAGTGAGGGGAGAATTCAGATACAATACACTGTTCCAGGGAGCTGCAGTGAGGGGAGAATTCAGATACAATACACTGTACCAGGGAGCTGCAGTGAGGGGAGAATTCAGATACAATACACTGTACCAGGGAGCTGCAGTGAGTGAACTCAGATTCAATACACTGTACCAGGGAGCTGCAGTGAGTGAACTCAGATACAATACACTGTACCAGGGGGCTGCAGTGAGGGGAGAATTCAGATACAATACAATGCACCAGAGAGCTGCAGTGAGTGAACTCAGATTCAATACACTGTACCATGGAGCTGTAGTGAGGGGAGAATTCAGATACAATACACTGTTCCAGGGAGCTGCAGTGAGGGGAGAATTCAGATACAATACACTGTACCAGGGAGCTGCAGTGAGGGGAGAATTCAGATACAATACACTGTACCAGGGAGCTGCAGTGAGTGAACTCAGATTCAATACACTGTACCAGGGAGCTGCAGTGAGTGAACTCAGATACAATACACTGTACCAGGGGGCTGCAGTGAGGGGAGAATTCAGATACAATACACTGTACCAGGGAGCTGCAGTGAGGGGAGAATTCAGATACAATACACTGTACCAGGGAGCTGCAGTGAGTGAACTCAGATTCAATACACTGTACCAGGGAGCTGCAGTGAGTGAACTCAGATTCAATACACTGTACCAGGGAGCTGCAGTGAGTGAACTCAGATACAATACACTGTACCAGGGGGCTGCAGTGAGGGGAGAATTCAGATACAATACACTGTACCAGGGAGCTGTAGGATGGAAATATAGATTATAATATAATTTGTGTTATTTGCTTTATAATAAATCTGGATGCTTAACCTTATTATAGAAGTAGGCATCATGGTGTGATTAAGTGACTAGAGTTTTAAACATTGTTCCCCTGGGTGGCAGGGTGTAGCCCTGCCTGTATGTTTTAGTTTATGCTGGCAGGGACAGGGTTAAATTCCCCTGCCCTGCCTATTCATTGTTTTCAGGTGGCTGGGAGTTGATTGATTGTCAGTTGTTCAATCAACTCCAGGCACCTGGTATAAAAGGGAAGCCTCAGCCCACCATTAAAGAGAGGGCGCTGAGGAGGCAAGTTGTTTTTTGTGCTTGCTGGTTTATTTTTTGGGTTCTGTGAACCAGTGCTGCTGTTGCCTTGTCTGTTTGTAAGTTTTACTTTGTATTTTATTGTTTGTGTTTGGAACTCTTTTGTTTGGCCCTCGTGCCTGTTTATTTTGCGTGTTTATTTGTTAATAAAAGTCTTTATTTTGAAACTGCAAACTGTCTCTGAGCCTCAACCCTTTGCAATCCTGTCACACCCTCTTAGTGACATTACAGTGAAAGTATTTAAAGAATCCAACGCTTCATGGAGCAAAGCCGGTCGGTTCACTGCCTGGGGCACTTTACCTGACAGTCTCAATAATAATTATATTAGATAAAGAAGATGGTATAGAAACTGTGATGTTCTTTGTCTTTAGTTCGGAATAATATTTATAATGTTACAATAATCATATCCCAGAAATACCATTAATTTTGTTTTTTATATATGTTATTGATTTATTTATATTTATATAGTGCCTTTCTTCATAAGGACCTCAAGGCGCTTCACACAGTATTGAAAAATAAAAATATCCTACAACATTTCATAATACAAAAAACAATTCACTTGTATACAAGAACAGAGTTTGCTACAGCATAAAACATTAATAAAAAAAAATATTACCAAGGTTGAGTCACACACACCTAGAGTAATAAGCTGAAGCATTCAAAGTACGAAATATAGAAATCCCAGTCTTTAGAAACTGGTGATTTAGGGTAACCTACGAAACTGACTGGATCACTCACCCAGACCAGGGTTGGTTGCCCCCCCCCCCCCCCCCTTTTTGAAAGACGGTGATATGTTATTTTTTTGGCTTAACTATTTTACTATGGTTTTTTTTACGTAAAACCAGTTGTCACGAACTGTGTCAGCACTAGGACCATGCAGACACGCACCTAACATAGCAGCTGCCTCCATCTTGGCGCAGCTTGCAGAGTGTTTGAAACACAGACAGGCGGCAGTTGGTAAGGAAGGAGAAGCAAGAAATCCATGTAACGTCGAGTTAAATGTATGGTTTTGAAATACTGGTAAAGTTAGATAAATCATGTCCATGATTTCACTGCTGTAAACATTAAATAATATATGTGTGAATAAGATGATCTAATTGTAAAAAGTGGTTGTACTGTCAGTGTAAAACAATGAATTAAGTATATTTAAAACTGATTAGAAAACTCAGACGTAAATCTTCATGATGCTAATGTAAGAATTAGTAAACAGCAGATGTTTTTTTTTTTTTAGTGAGTTAGGAATTGGTTTAGCTCACTGTTTTGTGAAAGAACAGGTAGTATTAATATCCCTGATACCCCCCTTCCACCAAAAACAAAAAGACCCTGTATTTTTTCATTTCCGTATTAAAAGTTTAGGTTAGGTGGCAGTGTGTTCTTTGATATTTTATGACATTATTGTTTAACAAATGTATTCGATGTAATAAAATATAATTTCCCCCCCCCCATGTGCTTTATTTTAAACTTGCCTCTCTCCAACTGCTTTATTAAATCTTAACGAGATTCAACGTGGAAACCGTGGTTAATATTTATACGTTACAGATTATGAAAGCAGAAATGTATAAATAAAAGGTTAACTTACCTTATATTTATCAAAGCATTTTTACTGGGCCACCAAAATAGTGTTAAGTGGACCAAGAGTTAGCCATTTAAATGTGTATTTTTCGTTTACAGAAGTTACCAACAATGTCAAAAGCAGCAAAGAGGAAAAGGCATTTTTTCCAAGCAAAGCAGTGCAGTGTAAGTGCTGATGGAATTATTTTTGATAAGATAAATTTGTTTCATTCAGTTTTACGCACCTATCTGTAAAGTAAGAATCCCTGTTTCTAATGTGATTTAGAAAAAGGTGTTAAGGGGTTTACTGTAGTACCTGAGTTTGATCTTTTTTACGTCATGGTTATTGTAGGAGGAGGTGCAGCAGCAGGTGTGAGCAGCAATGCCACAGAGATAGAGAGACAGAGAGAATGTGCAGGTAGAGAGGCTACTGAGGAAGAGAGAGAATTGTTCCTGGCTCCACTACAGCTCTTATTTGAAAGTGGTGTTATGCTTTTATTGCACAAAAGCTTTCAGAGGCAAAAAGTCACCGCTCGCCAAAAATGCAGACCCTGCGTTTGTATCCTCAGGATTTAGACATTGGAAAAAAAGCCCTAGAGAGGTTTGCATTGTCAATCGCATAAGGTAGCAGTGACAACTCATGTTCAGTAGGCAAGACCAGTAGACATCCAGCTCTCTAGTGCTTTGGAGTCACAGCAACAGGAGGCAAGATCTTGCCTGTTGAAGATTGTAAGCACAGTACAGTTTTTGGCACAGCAAGGGTTGGCTTTTAGAGGTCATGAGGAAAAGGAGGGGAATCTAAGCCAGCTGCTGAAGCTGAGGTCAGAGGACGATCCCAAACTCTGTATGTGGTTGATACGTAATCAGGATCATACCAGCCCTAAAATTCAAAATGAGATCCTGAGTTTAATGGGCAACTCCATTGTGAGAGATATTGCAAAGCAAATCAGTTCTCTGCCACTGCTGCAATATTCAGTTGTCATTGATGGAACACAAGATATATCTGGCACTGAACAAGAGTCAATCTGCCTCCGCTATGTGGATCAGGATCTGATGCCACATGAAGAATTTGTAGGTCTCTATGAAATGTCTTCAACAACAGGAGAAAGAATATCCAAGGTTGCCACTGATGTCTTACTGCGCCTTAATCTACCCCTTTCTGGTCTTTGTGGGCAAACATACGATGGTGCTGCCAATATGTCGGGCCAGTACTCTTAGAAAAGAACAGCCAATAGCTTTATATGTCCATTGTGGTCCTCATTGCATAAACCTCATTACCCAGGCAGCTTGTACAGCCTCTCCTGTGATTCAGGATTCTTTGCAGTGGGTTCACGAGTTGGGACGCTTGTTTGGACAATCAGGGAAATTCATGGTACTGTTCAGGGAAATAACAAAGTCTGAGAGTGGATACTACACTACTTTGAAACCGCTGTGCCCAACAACGTGGACTGTTTGTACCCCAGCCATTCAGTTAGTGCTCAACCAGTACGAGCAAGTGTTGCTTAGTTTGGAAGAGATGGCTTCATCTAGTGCATCAGATTCAGCAACTAAAGCAAATGGACTTCTGGAAAGATTTCAGAAGGGGAAAACAGTCCTAGGACTAATCCTAGCCACTGAAGTGATGGAAGAATTGGAGTGCCTGAACATCTCTTTGCAAAAGAGAACACAAACCATTGCTGGAATGCTTGCTGCAGTGGAGTGTGTCAAAACCTCTCTTCAAAAGAGAACACAAACCATTGCTGGAATGTTTGCTGCAGTGGAGTGTGTCAAAACCTCTCTTCAAAAGAGAACACAAACCATTGCTGGAATGTTTGCTGCAGTGGAGTGTGTCAAAACCTCTCTTCAAAAGAGAACACAAACCATTGCTGGAATGCTTGCTGCAGTGGAGTGTGTCAAAACCTCTCTTCAAAAGAGAACACAAACCATTGCTGGAATGTTTGCTGCAGTGGAGTGTGTCAAAACCTCTCTTCAAAAGAGAACACAAACCATTGCTGGAATGCTTGCTGCAGTGGAGTGTGTCAAAACCTCTCTTCAAAAGAGAACACAAACCATTGCTGGAATGTTTGCTGCAGTGGAGTGTGTCAAAACCTCTCTTCAAAAGAGAACACAAACCATTGCTGGAATGCTTGCTGCAGTGGAGTGTGTCAAAACCTCTCTTCAAAAGAGAACACAAACCATTGCTGGAATGCTTGCTGCAGTGGAGTGTGTCAAAACCTCTCTTCAAAAGAGAACACAAACCATTGCTGGAATGTTTGCTGCAGTGGAGTGTGTCAAAACCTCTCTTCAAAAGAGAACACAAACCATTGCTGGAATGTTTGCTGCAGTGGAGTGTGTCAAAACCTCTCTTCAAAAGAGAACACAAACCATTGCTGGAATGTTTGCTGCAGTGGAGTGTGTCAAAACCTCTCTTCAAAAGAGAACACAAACCATTGCTGGAATGTTTGCTGCAGTGGAGTGTGTCAAAACCTCTCTTCAAAAGAGAACACAAACCATTGCTGGAATGCTTGCTGCAGTGGAGTGTGTCAAAACCTCTCTTCAAAAGAGAACACAAACCATTGCTGGAATGTTTGCTGCAGTGGAGTGTGTCAAAACCTCTCTTCAAAAGAGAACACAAACCATTGCTGGAATGTTTGCTGCAGTGGAGTGTGTCAAAACCTCTCTTCAAAAGAGAACACAAACCATTGCTGGAATGCTTGCTGCAGTGGAGTGTGTCAAAACCTCTCTTCAAAAGAGAACACAAACCATTGCTGGAATGTTTGCTGCAGTGGAGTGTGTCAAAACCTCTCTTCAAAAGAGAACACAAACCATTGCTGGAATGTTTGCTGCAGTGGAGTGTGTCAAAACCTCTCTTCAAAAGAGAACACAAACCATTGCTGGAATGCTTGCTGCAGTGGAGTGTGTCAAAACCTCTCTTCAAGGAAAAAGAACACAGGAAAGCTTTTGCAAAGCATATGATAACACCGTGTAACAATTTTTTTTTTTTTTTTGTTCGTGGGTAGTAAGTGTTATTTCCTAATTGCTTATGCCTCAAAAGTATAGAAAATGGCTATTATTCCCCACAAACTTTGCTTTTGTGACCAGGACAGTGATATTTTGAAATTTACCTATTTTCCAGAACATTCCAGACAGATTCAGTGCTGAGTAAACTTGGAGTAACTTCTAGAACTTTCTAGAACTTTCCAGTAATATAAATAGTAGTATAAATACAGGGTCCTTAAGCCCACCAGTTCAGTTTAGTTCCAGCTGCATTACAACAGGATTACAACAGCATCAAGACCTTGCTGGACGCCTTGAAGTATGATGAGTATGGCTGGGAAGTCATAGGAGACTTCAAAATGGTGGCATTCCTGCTGGGTCTCCAAGGCGGTTTTACCAAGTTTCCCTGCTATCTTTGCCTTTGGGACAGCAGGGACACCAAGGCGCACTACCACAGGCGGGACTGGCCACAGTGGACCGAGTTCTCTGTGGGGAGGAACAACGTCAAGTGGGAGCCACTGGTGGACCCCCAGAAGGTGCTGATGCCACCACTGCACATCAAATTGGGCCTTATAAAACAATTTGTCAGAGCTCTAGATAAGGAGTCGGCAGCCTTCAAGTACCTTCAAGACTTCTTCCCTAAGCTGTCTGAGGCAAAGGTCAAAGCCGGTGTCTTCGTCGGACCACAGATAAAGAAGATCCTGGAGTGCAATGAATTCCCCAAGAAGCTCACTAGTAAGGAGAAAGCGGCTTGGAACAGCTTTGTCGCAGTGGTTCGGGGCTTCCTGGGCAATCACAAGGCCGAAAACTATGTGGAGCTGGTTGAGACTCTGGTGAAGAACTACAGCACAATGGGCTGGAGGATGTCCCTCAAAGTCCATATCCTTGATGCTCATCTTGATAAATTCAAGGAGAACATGGGAGCGTACTCGGAGGAGCAAGGCGAGCGCTTCCACCAGGATATACTGGACTTTGAACGCCACAAGCAAGGACAGTATGATGAGAACATGATGGGAGACTACATTTAGGGGCTGATTCGTGAACGTGATTTACAGTATAATCGTAAATCTCGAAAAACTACTCACTTCTAAATCTTTTGTAGTCATTTTTGTATTACTTTAGTATAAATACATGTTAATTTGGATTCATATGTTGTTTTTTTCTGACTTTATGTGAACGAAAAGACACAAATTCGCCCGTTTTCTGATTGGAAATAGGTAAATTTCAAAATATCACTGTCCTGGTCACAAAAGCAAAGTTTGTGGGGAATAATAGCCATTTTCTATACTTTTGAGGCATAAGCAATTAGGAAATAACACTTACTACCCAGGAACAAAAATTGTGTTACATAGTGTAATGCAACAAGATTAATCAACTCCTTGAATATCCAGCCAATTCAAATGCCACACATGAGAAAACTACCCAAGCACTTTACTGGTGGGGCTGTTGCACATGCACCAACATCTTTGGAGTACTACAGAGCGGAGTACTACAAGCTGCTAGACACTGTAGATGTGCAGTTCAGAGAGCGTTTCAACCAGACAGGCCTGCAGACTCTTGAAAAATTGGAGAAAGTTCTCCTCACTGGAGAGACTGATAATGTTGTGGACCAATACCCAGAGTTGACCAGGAAGTCATTACATGTGCAGTTAGCCATGTTCGTCTTAAAATACACCTACAATTCCAGCACTGAAGCTGCAAACATCTTGAGGGAAAAGCCTGATGTCCGTAGCCTTTTTGATCAGGTTGAGGCCCTTGTGAGGTTACTTTTAGTTGTCCCTGCCTCATCTGCTGAAGCTGAGAGGAAGATCAGTGCTTTCAGAAGGCTGAAGACCTGGCTTTGTAATTCTATGAAACAAAGTCGCCTGAACAATGTAGCCATTTGCCACATTCATCTAACCTTGATCACTTGGAAAGGAAAACTCTCTGCCAGCAATTTATTGCTGCAAATGACCGGCGCAGGAATATTTTTGTCTCTTTTCTTTAGAAAAACAAGGGAGTTCATGTTACCTACTGGTTGTCAAGGACAATTTGAAAGTTAACTATACCGTAGGTTAAGGTGTAGCGAAAGAGAGGCCTTGTTAGAATTGCATTGTAATGTGTTTTCTTCTAAACGCAAGTACAGTTATGCTTAGTGTGTGTTTTATTACTAGATGGTTATGGTTATTTGTATACCAAAACAGGAATTTTCATTACAAGGGGAGCAGTCTTCATACTGCCATAATGTGCAAATCCAGGTCACAAAATAAATATTTGTATAAGTTGTGGGAAATTAATACATAGAGATTTGACCTGCTGCAACAGGCAAGATATATACTGTAACGCAGAGGTATAAATAATACATTTTACACAATGCTTATTTTTATGCAAAGACTAACAGTAATACAGTTTCGTTCCTGCTTTTTTTTCAAAGGCATTTTAACTGGATAACATTTTCAACTAAAGTGTATACTGTATCAGTCATTAAATCAGCAATTTGATTTATTTTGTTTTCCTCGACTTACCCTGATGTGTTATTACTGTTTCTTAAATTGTAGTGATACCTAAATATTGTGCAAAGTGTAATATGGCAAACTGGTTCTGTTGAAACTATGCAACTAGATCTTTGAAAGTTTTAAAATATTGTAAATGTTGATATAACTAATCAGTGAATGTTTTGCATTAATACAACAAAGATAAAAAGAAAAAAAGAAACAGAAAATAACCCTTTTATTTTTTTTTTTAAATGTAGAGAATACAGTGCTCTCTTGGTTATAGTGTAAATATTATGTTTTATGCATTTTAAGAATGTATCGGAAATGTCGTTATTTTTGCACAGGGTAAAGTTAATCCGAGTCAATCTGAGAAGTTAATCTGAGTGTTGAGATAAAAAAAAAGACTATTAGTTTTTTTTACAACCAACAGTTCTACCAAATAGCCACACGATGGCAGCATTGGATAAGGAATACCAAGAGCTAGGTCCTGCCCGTCTTCATGAAGTTCACTGCCTGCTCTGCCCATTGTAACCCGGTCGACAAAGCTGTGCCGATTTAATGAGCTCACCCGGGGGCGCGTCTCAGTGTGAAACAGCTGGATCTCATTCAATATGTTGCTCTGTGGAAGAAGAAAGCCAAACGAGGAGGTGTTTGTTTTTGTTTTTCAGATTACGATGGAAGGAGCTCTAAACCAAGTGAATGCACAGCCAGTGAAGTTGATTTTAAAAAAAAATCAAGAAAATTGAAACCGATAGAAGAATTGTAGCAGCTTTATTATTTCTGCACAGCCCTCTCCTGGTTATACTGTCAATATGATTGTTTGGTGTGTTTTAAGAATGTTTCAGAAATGTCTTTATATTTGAACGGAGTGTCCAGGTTAATCCGAGTCGTTTCAAAGGGCTGCTGAGCTGTCCAGATTTAAAAACGAAATATTGGTTTACTACAACCAGCAGTTCTATTAAATGACCACACGATGGCAGCATTAGGCCATTTTCCAAGCGCAGTGGTGTTTGAAATGCTGTACATGTTTACGAATGTGTGAGGAGTGGGAGCTGCTCTTTCTCCACTCCATGTCCCGTGTACCGTTTCTTATATAGTGTAGCGTGCTAGCACCCCCTGCAGTCCTTGACAATAATGACTTATGCACTGCTGAGATGATTGCCAGCCCAGAGGTCCAATGAGCGTTTCCCACAAGTGATTCTGGGCCAGGGATAGGAGAACGACTCCCAGGGTGCCAGGGGGGGTTAGGGGAGGAGTTCTTGGAGCCAGGGTGGTTGAGAGCGATACGCTATTAGAACAGGTCACTTTGCTGTACAAGACTTAAGGAAAAATAAAAAACGTTATTGAATCAAAAGTAATGTGTCCCGACCTTGTTATTGCTTGGATGACCAGGGTGCTTCAATGGTGTCAGAAGCGGGACGTGGAGCGAGGAAATCGACCCACGTCGGGGGGAGTGAAGCACTGGAATCGTCCGGGCCTGAATATCCGCAACAGTCGGGGGCGAGGCGAAAAGTTAATGCTGGTGCGGGTGGTGTAACTTTACTACCCAGCTTGGAGCCACGTTCGAAAGGAGCAGGGAGCCTGGAGAAACTTTTGCAACAGACAGAGCATGAAATTGAGTCCCTGGTAGAAGACCTGGACGGTACCCCCGAGCCACGCTGTGCCCCACAGAGAGGGGCTCCCTCCGGACTGAGACGCAGAGGAACGCAGCAGGCCCATGTACAGAGAACCAGGGTACATCGTAGACAGAAGCCGCCTGTGTACGATGGTAAGTCCAGCTGGGAAATTTTCCAAACTCAGTTTGAGATTGTTAGCAAGCTTAATAAATTGAGTTATAAAGACAGGGGAGCTTACCTGGCAACAGGTTTAACTGGGGATGCAATGACCGTTCTGGCTACTTTATCTGTGCACAAACGTTGTGATTATGAAGCACTGTGTGAAATCCTATCTCTCCGATTCGAAGAAGAGAAACAAGTGGAGATCGCTAGAATTCAGTTTCGGGCGAGGAAAAGAGAAAAGGGGGAAACGCTGCCTAAGTTCACCGGGGAATTGAAGAAATTGTTTTGTTTAGCATATCCCAATGCAGATAACGTGTTGCAAGAGAGAATTATGGCTGAACAGTTTATGGATGGCTTGGATTACACTGAATTGCGGGTGCAGGTTAAATTAAGACGGCCAGAGACCGGGAAGCGCTGTTAGCCGCATTGGAAGTTGAAACGGTGTTTTGGGCAGAGCGAAGTGGTTACTGTAGTAAGACGGGCGCATGTGAAGCTAGTGTTTGTGCCACCATTACTGGCAAAATTACACCGTGCACTGACCTTACCGGAAGTGACGTCAGGCAAGAGTCAACTCCTCCAGGCACCATTTTGGGAAGGGAAAACCCCATTGCAATAGAGCTTCTCAGGATACTGTTTTAAGGCCTGTGAGCAGTGATGTAATGCAGCCTACAGTATTTCCTATGGGAAGCAACACAATTAACTATATGGGAGAAAGCAATGGGCAGTTTTGTACAATGCCTGTCACAGGGTCATTTAAGGTTAGTTTAGTGGCAGCATGGAGGAACCCCAACATACCTGAGGGGTACTCCACAGCTGTTATGCAGCCGAGCCCCTATATAGTGACTGCCTCTGTGCATCCAGGGCAGGATAACACACAACCTCAGGCAATGGCAAACCAGATGGGATGGAGCATGACCAGAAGAGGGGCTCTGGGGCACTCCAGCAGGGCAGCCCTGCCAGCTGTGCCACCACACTGGATGGAATGGGGATACCATGTCCTTATATCACAGAGACCCTGCAAGGGGGGATATAAGAAATGTGACCGAGCTACCACACCAAACCACCTCTGTTGCAACTGGCTTGACAAGGGGGGAGGAGCTTAGTGCTGTGGTCCGCGCTGTGGGAGAGCTCCTGGTAGCTGATAGACAAACCCCCATTCCCATTGAAAATCGAAGACCTATGTGCTGGGTTTGCGGTAGAAAGGATCACCTAGCCAGAAACTGCCGCAACAAGAAGGGTGGGCCACCAGGATCCTGGCCCCTGCAGGGGCTGTCGGAAAACTAGGTGGAGCCAGGAGCAAGGAGCAGCGCCTGGCTCAGAAACAACACAACAAGGCTCCAAAAGTGCAATGCATACCCTCCAGGAAGTCACCAGGGGGTTGGCGTCCCCCAACAGCGCCTCCAAAGCACCCACTGGGACGGGGCCAGCGACAACCAGTCTACTGCCACTAAGGGACCATGCCGGAAGAGGAAAGGGCCAGCCGAAGGCAACAGCAGCACCCCAGGAGTGCAAGCAGAGAAACAAGGAGACAGCGTGCACACCACCAGCCGGCCCAACATCGGAGAGTTTCAAGCATCCCCGCGGGGGCGCAGCGATCAACTCTACGTTGGCTGCTGTGTTGAAGGCATTTACTGTCAGGGCCTTCTAGACACAGGAGCCTTGGTTACAGTTATTCACGCAGAAATGCTGGACCGGGGTGGCCGAGCATGGCGTAATTGGTTGGAGCCCGCTGGGGGTGTGCTGCGGACTGCCACAGGAGAGGTAGCCCAAGTGGCTGGGAGAATTAAACTCCAAATACAGATAGGGAATGTAAGCATGGACTAAGACACCTGGGTATCCCCCATACAGGATGACCTGATTCTGGGGCTCGATTTTTCTACGAGCATCAAAGAGCCGACTAGATCTTGATGAAGACAGACTGATGCTGGGTCCACATGGGCAGCAGTTTTGCATGGGGCTAGTGCGGAAGCAGCCAATGTAGGGGTCTTTATGTCCCACCTCTCTAATCTAGAAGACCCCATGCCAGCAGTATTGGAAGAGATGTGTAGGCAGGGCAGTGAACATCTCATGGAACAACAACAGGTGGCGCTGCAACAACTAGTTAAAGAGTATCAAGATGTCTTCTCTTTGGGCCCCAACGACAACAGCTGCACCGATCTAGTCCAACATAAAATAAACACGGGGAATGCCCATCCTATTCGGCAACCACCTCAACGCCTACCGACTCATCGTCATGGGGTAGCTGCGAATGAGTTAAAGAGGATGAGGGAAGCTGGGGTTGTTGTGCCCTCCAACAGTCCATGGGCATCCCGTATTGGTCAGCAAGAAGAACCGGTCTGCTAGGTTTTGTGTGGACTACCATCACCTTAACAGCATCACACTGAAAGATTTGTACCCCATACCACGTATAGACGATGTACTGGATGTATTGGCAGGTCCAGCTAGACCCTGAGGCACGAAGGAATACGGCATTCTCCACCGGGCAAGGCCTTTGGGAATTCACGGTAATGCCCTTTGGCCTCTGCAACACTCCAGACACTTTTGAACGTTTGATGGCGTGCGTGCTGGACGACCTGCCCTCATCCAAGTGTCTTGTCTATCTGGACGATGTTCTGGTTCATGCCACTAGCTTTGAAGAGGAGCTAAACCGATTACGAGAGGTCTTTTGGCGGATGCGCAATGCCAATCTGAAGCTCCACCCAGAAAAATGCCACCTATTTCGACAAAATATCTTATTTCTGGGGCACATAGTGAGTGCAGAAGGGACGTCCACCGACTCCGAGAAGGTTGAGGCAGTGAAACAATGGCCTCAACCTGAAAACGTCAGTCAGCTGAGGAGCTTTCTAGGTTTCTGGCTTTCTGGCTTCTTATTACAGACAATATGTGCAGGATTTCCAAGACATTGCCAGTCCTCTGCATCGACTGACAGAGAAGAAACAGCCTTTTCTGTGGTCAGCGGAGTGTGAGCAAGCATTCGAAGCACTGAAGACGGCCCTGAGCATGGCCCCCGTGCTGGCGTACCCCATTCCTGGTATCCCTTTCATTTTGGATGCGGATGCCAGCAACCTAGGTGTTTGCTACCATTTTGTCCCAGGCCACAGAGGAAGGAGAGTGTGTTGTGGCGTTTTATAGCCAGGCCCTGTCAAAACCAGAGAGGAATTATTGCATGACCAGTAGGGAGCAGTTGGCAGTTGTCAAAGCCAAAGACCACTTCCATCCTTACTTATACGGTCAACAGTTCACCATCAGGTCTGATCATGCCTCGCTGCAGTGGTTGAGGAATTTCCAGCATCCAGAGGGACAAATTGCACAGTGGCTAGAGAAGCTTGACCAGTACAGCTTCCAGATTCAACATCAAGACAGTCGGCTGCATACCAATCCTGATGCTCTCTCCCGTAGACCTTGCCTGGAGAAGAATTGTCAGCACTGTCTCTGCCGAGAGGAAAGGGAAGAGGAGAATCACCGGGTAGGGACCCTGGGTGATGAGACAGCTGCTGAGTTAACGGAATGGGACCCAGAGCAGCTAAGCCAGCTGCAGGCTGAAGGTGGAAGACCAGCGGATAACGACCACCTTGGGAGGAAGTAACAGAGCTAGTGATGGCCCTGTGGACACAATGGGATCGGCTTGAAGTGAGAGATGGGATTCTGTATCGAACATGGCAAGCTGCTGCTGGAGGCCACACTGTCTGCCAGTTGGTAGCGCCAAAAGCCACCCGACACAACTTGAATGCGGCACACTACCCCCACTGCTGGTCACTTTGAGGTCAACAAAACACTGTACCAGGTAAGGCAGAGATTATTTTGGGTCCGAGCCTGACGAGATGCGACACTTGTGCAGCCAGGAAGGGACCCCAGCAACATCCCCAAGTGGAGATGCACCAATACAATGTGGGCACCCCCATGGAAAGAGTGGCCATTGATGTCTTGGGTCCCCTCCCTGTCACGGAGAAAGGTCATCGTTATATCTTGATAGCGATGGATTATTTCTCCAAATGGCCAGAGGCCTATGCTATCCCTGATCAGGAAGCCACCACGGTAGCCGAGGTTTTAGTCAACAAGATGTTCACCAGGTTCAGCGTTCTGAGTGAATTACACAGTGATCAGGGTCGTAACTTTGAAGCTCAGGTGTTTCAAGAGATGTGCCGACTTCAGCACATTCAGAAAACAAGAACCACAGCACTGCACCCCCAGAGCAACGGTATGGTCGAAAGGTACAATCGCACGCTGGAGGTCCAGCTGTCCCTGTTTGTGCAGGAAACCCATCTGCAGCTGTTACTAATGGCTTACCTGAGCGCAGTGCACCAGACAATGGGATGTACTCCTTCTTCGTAATGTTCGGGCGGGAGCTGCGCACACCTACCAAGCTGCTGTATGGGTGGCGTCCAGGAGAGGTAACGGAGGGCCCAGGGCCAGAATATGTCCACCAACTCCAAGATCGTCTAGATAAAGTGCATCAGTTCACCCGGGAGCACATTCGGAGGGAATCTGACAGACAGAAGCGCCAGTATGATGTCCGAGCCCATGGGAAGCGTTATCAGCCGGGGGATAAGGTCTGGATTTATGTCCCCTGCAGACAACATGGGAAGTGCCCAAAATTGATGACTCCTTGGGAGGGTTCCTGCACAGTCCTGGAGGTCCTCTCTGATGTGGTTTACAGAGTTCAGAAGACGGGTCATCGTTGGAAGGTAGTTCTGCACCAGGACAGGATGACAGCATACCAGGCAAGGGAGCAGGAAGACACTGCCCAGGATGTCCATGTGGCCCTTGGGGAGCACAGGGAGGAAGAGGTCACTACACCACCTGCCCTGGACCCGCAACTGGGGGGATTGAAGTGCCCAGAAGGTCCCAGCAAGTACCCAAGCCTGTCAGACATTGCCCATGTTGCAGACTCAAGAAGGGGGAGCTCCAGGCAGTGGCGGAGGCAGGGCAAGAGAAGCGTTTATGTCTCTTTTTGTCTCCACAGGTCCAAAGATGCCACCTACTGTGTTCCAGCCTGTCCTGAGACTCTAGTGTAAATAGTTAGTTTGAGTTAGTTAATGTGGGAGACCTGGGAGTCACGGGGTAGTTTAGTTCTGGGGAACTTTTCCTCAGATAGGGATTTAGTTTCTAGTACATTTGGGGACAAATGCATCTAAAGGGGGGGCAGTGTAGCATGCTAGCACCCCCTGCAGTCCTGGACAATAATGACTTGTGCACTACTGAGATGATTGCCAGCCCAGAGGTCCAATGAGCGTTTCCCGCGGGTGATTCTGGGCGAGGGATAGAACGACTCTCAGGGTGCCAGGGGGGTTAGGAGAGGAGTTCTTGGAGCCAGGGTGGTTAAGAGGAATACGCTATTAGATCGGGTCACTTTGCTGTACATGACTTAAAATAAAAAACATTATTGAATCAAAAGTAATGTGGTCCCGACCTCGTTATTGCTTGGACAACCAGGGTGCTTCAATATTAATAGATGATTTTGTGTTTGATATAATGTTATACTGTTCTCTCCCACGTTTTATTTCATTACATTTGGTAAAATATGACATCAATGAACTTGCTAGTCTTGCATGACACATTCTTAACTACTGTACTTCCACCCTGTATTTTTACATATAATTCATATAAATATATATAATATATATTTCCAATGCTTTACATTTGTTTTTGTAGGTTTTCACACATCTTTTTCATCTTTATTATTTCAGGTCTTTCCAAATGTGTTTCAAACTATTTGGTAAGAATGTTCGTTCTCTCTCTCTCTCTCATGAGTGTTTGCACATAATGTCTGCGTGTCAGTGATAAGGAGACGCACACATGAGGGTTTGCACATAATGTCTGCGTGTCAGTGATAAGGAGACGCACACATGAGGGTTTGCACTGTTTTATTGAAACCAGACCCACAACACAATGATACAGCATGACTGGTGTTCTCTGATTAAGAGATTTAAAATAATAATTGGTAAATGAACACCAGAGTTGTGGTTGAAGCCTTGTGTTTTGTGCTTGTTTTTCTTTTCCCACAATGTCTGTTTGTTTGAATCTGTCAAATATACAATAGAGCAATACTTTTATTGGATATTTTCAATGCAGTAATCACCTACATGTTGTACAAATCATTAGTTAAAGTACTGGAGGGACTATGACAGCAGGCTTGAGTAGCTCTCTGGCTGGCTCAGTTGTTGGAGCGTTGGACGTTAATTCCTAGTTTAGTTAGTTCAAGTCCCACATGAGGCACAAATTTCAAAAAATGTGTTTAATTTACCTTTTTATCAATAAGGTTTGGCTTTGAATCCAGTTCAAGTGGCAAATGAAACTAAGGTGAGAATCTCAGCTTAGCTAGTTGGCTGGATAGCTCTGTTGGTAGAGCAGGGGACTGTGATTCCCAGGTTAGTGGGTTCAAACCCATGTGAGAAACATTATTTTTCTTTTCATTTTCAAACACTTTACCCATTTTGATAGACTTGGGTTTACATTACGGGGCAAGGTGTCAGTGGTCTAAGCATACAAATAATAATATAAAGAGGGGAGGGGGGTTGGGCCGCTGGGGGAGTGGAAGAGGGGAGTGTTGGTTACACAAAGAAGGAGGAAGGGGAGCTGGTGGGTAAAATGGTTTGTTGATTTTAACACAAAAAAGTTATTTTGACAGAATATTTTGTCCGGTACGTGCACAGATGAAGCCAAACAGATTGAGGAAATAAAATCAGTTGTGTTCACGGACAGTGGAAGGACCATGGACAAATGTTCAATTTTAAATTATGTGGGAACTTTACCACCTGCAATAGGAGGCTACATCACGATCTGTTAGCAAGTGTAGAGATGTTTACTAACTGGACTGAGACCTTGTCTGTAAGCTGGGACAATGACAAAATATGCCTTTAAATAACAATTATGCAAACAATTTTGAAACATTGCAACATTTTACATTTGGTGTGCTGACTCATGTATGTTTGCAAGTTTTTTGGTTTCTGTTTTTTAATAAATCGCAAATGGCCTAAATATCACGATTGTGAATTGACCTTGTTTTGAGCACAATGCTACTTACTGACTCAATGCTACATACTGTTCAAATTAACAAGCCACAAAACCATATTGTGCTTCTTACATGTTTTAAGCCACACAGGCTTGTGTTAAAAAGACACATTTTTGTGCTGTGGTTTGTTCATTTTAACACAAAATTGTGTCACAATCTGCACTGACTCTTAGTGCCTGGAGGGGCAGCAATCATTGGGCCTTGGACATCCCAGAGATTTATTTTTCTCCATCTGGAGGTTTTTGTTATTTCTCTCCTCCGTGCCTAATGATGAACATGTTTTACTGTAATTGTAAATAATTTGACGGTGTTAAGTGCTCTGTGGCATTCTGTTTCAAAGGGTGCTATACTAAATTAAAGTTGATTGGTAGCTGGGATTTGAGACAAATTCCTCTCTCGACAATATTGGCACACCTTTGCACTCTGGGCACCGTGGCTTTACCCGCTACGCCACTTAGGAGCCAGAACTACATTTCTTAGCATGAGGATGATGGGAAATGTAATTCTGAAGGGGGTGGATTTCAAGTCTGACTTGGAAGGTAAGTCTAGCTTACTTGTTCATTGCAACCGGCCCCTGATCTTTCATTCCCACTCAGCTCTTACTTACTCCATTGAACTCATTATTTGGGGACTAAAGTCAAATCCCTTTAGTTTCCCCAGGTCTTAACCAGTCACTAATTGAAAGGCATCGATGAAACCTGCAGGAATACAGTCCCCAGGACTGGAGTTGCCAACTCTGGTCTAATGCTCCAATTGCTAAAGACTTGGTTTAACGTCTCATCCGAAAGACGCCACCTCCTACAGGAGGGTGCCCCCTAGACACTGTACTGGGGCATTGGTTTAGAATTTCTGGTCCACAGGGAAGAGTGCCCCCTACTGGTCCACCAACACCACTTCCAACAGCAGCCTGGTTTTCCTTATAGGTCTCTCATCCAAGTACTGACCAGGCCCAGCCCTGTTTAGCTTCTGAAATCTGAAGCGATCAGGCTTTCAGTGTGGTATGGCTGTATACTCTTAGAATAAATGTGTTCAAAATAGTTAATCAGGCATTGTTTTTTTAAAACACATTTTTTGCCAATTTTTTCCCCTTTTTTCCCAGGTTAGTGGTGTGTGTTTGGAGATCCCGTAATGGGGTCTCATTCAAGAGAGCTGGGGGCTCTCACCCGCCGACACGGGGTACGTTGCCTGCCTGACCCTGGGGTTTCGGTGGAGGAGTGCCTGCTGGCAGTAGGAGAGGTGGTGGGGTTTGAAAATATTAGGTCAGCGTCAAGAAAGAATAAAGTGCTGGTAGAGTTTGTTCAGGTCTCCCCTCTAGTAACCCCGTTAACGAAAGTTATTATTTCTAATGTGCCCCCATTTTAAAAAAATGAGCAATTAGATAAGAATTTATCTCGTTATGGTAAACTTGTGTCCCCAATTAGGGGGATCCCGCTGGGTTGTAAAAATAACAGCGTTAGGCACATCATTTCATTTAGAAGGCAGGCGTTTGTGTTCCAAATCAAGTAATAAATGTAGCCTGGAATTTTAATGTTGAAGGGACGAATTGTGTGGTGTTCATCAGTTCTGAGACTATGAGGTGTTTTTACTGTGGAGAACAGGGACGGCAATCCGGGCGCGGTGCAAGATTCTCCGCTGGCTGAATCTCAGCCGCCTGAAACAGTGACGGCTGAGGCAGAGACCGGTGTCGAGGAGTCAGAGGGAGCTGCGGAGGAGCGGATTCTCGGGGGCGAGCGAGAGGACAGCGCAGAAGAGATGGAGGGGGAGCACTCTGACTCCTCGCTTATCTCAGACATCCCTGACAGCCAACCCTTCAGTAAGAAAAAGTTATACACGCTTGAGCAGGTAAATGATTTTATAACAGAAAGAAAAGGGAAAAGGGGAGTAGAAATAGAGTTTTTTCCCTGATTTAAGGTTATTTCTCCACTCCGCTCACATTATCACAAGGAAAGTAACAATAGAAGAATTTGATCAGCCAAAACGTTATAGATTTAAAAAAAATTGTTCAAAAAATTAAGAAGGATTTTAACAGTGGTTCAAAATCTTATGTTTAAAATGGCTGTGTTCTATGCAACTTCTTTTATTACTTGTTTTAGTCTGTTAGTTTTTTTAGCTATGATGGAAAGGTGTGTTTTTGTTTCTTTTAATCTAAATGGCTGCAGACAGTCTTTTAAGAGGGCGCAGCTAGTAGAGTTTTTAGAGCAGAAGCAGGTGGGGGTGGTGTTTCTGCAGGAAACACACTCTGATCAGGAGAATGAGGAGACGTGGCGAGCGGAGTGGAAGGGGCTGTGCGTGATGAGTCATGGCGCTAGTACTAGTGCAGGAGTAGCTGTGCTTTTTAAACCCAGCCTAGGGGCGGTTTTATTAGATATGGAAGAAATCGAGAAAGGGAGGATTTTAAAAGTAAGAGCTAGGCTGGGCAGTACAGTTTTTGTTTTTATTAATATTTATGCCCCTAATAGAGGGGGGGAAGGAATTTTATTTTTTTTAAGAAATTAAAGCAAGCTCTTTTTAATATTAATAATAACGATGTGGTGGTACTAGGAGATTTTAATTGTACTGTTAATTTTAATATTGATAAAAACAATGATGAACCACATCCTCAGTCCTCCAGAAAGTTGGCTGCAATGTTAGAGTCCAGTGACCTGGTTAACATATGGAAATGCCTGCATCCCCAGTTCAAGACAATACACCTGGTCTCAATATCACACAAACTGTATATATAGAGCGAGGCAAGACCGGTTTTATACTTCTAAAAATGATTTAATTAAATTTATCAAAGCAAGAATCATCCCCAGTAGTCTCTCTGACCACTACTGTCTATTAATTACAGTAATAATTCAATCAGAACCCCACAGAACATCTTACTGGCATTTCAATGTAAAATTATTACAAGATGTAAAATTCAAGCAACAATTCAAACTTTTTTGGATAATTTGGAAAAAAGAAAAAGCACAGTATAAAGATTTAAGACAGTGGTGGGACATTGGCATAATACAAATTAAATATACTATAAATGCAACCAGGTCACTGAACACAGCCGTGAGAGAGCTGGAGTCAAAAATCCTCCTCCTAGAGGAAAGTTTAAATTCAGAATTTAAAGAACAGACCCTGGAGAACCTAAAAGAGCAGAAACTTGCGCTGGGGAGCTTGCTGAAGGAAAGAGTGAAGGGGGCGATTGTACGTTCCAGATTCATGGAGTTGAGAGACATGGATGCCCCCACCAGTTTCTTTTTCAACCTGGAAAGGAAGAGAGCGGACAGTAGACAGCTGTGCTGTATCAGGACTCCTGGTGGGAAAGAACTGCACACCCGGGAGGAAATCAGCAGAGAGGCGGTGCGTTTTTACAAGGAACTTTATAATAAAGAACTGTGCAACCTAGAGGACACTGAGCGGCTGCTCCAGGGGTTACCCAGCCTCAGTGAGGAGGAGCAGATTCAGCTGGACGCACCGCTGACCCACCAGGAGATGACCGCCGCTGTCAAGCAGCTCTCCAGCGGAAAGGTTCCCGGGATCGATGGACTGCCAACAGAATTTTATAATATTTTCTGGGATATAATGGGGGAGGATTTGCTCCAGGTTCTGAGAGAGAGCCTCAGCCACAAGGAACTGCCTCTTAGCTGCCATAGGGCAGTGGTTACACTGCTGCCCAAGAAGGGAGACCTTTGCCAGCTTAAGAATTGGAGACCTGTGTCACTTTTATGTTTTGATTTAAAGATTTTATCCAAAACAATCGCTAATAGATTAAAAACAGTTATTGGAACTGTGGTACATATGGATCAAACATACTGTATACCGGGTCGCTCTATTTTTGATAACTTATTTTTTATTAGAGATTTTTTAACTGTAGGTGATATTTGTGATTTGAATGTAGGAATGGTCTCCCTGGATCAAGAGAAGGCTTTCGATAGAGTCGACCACACCTACCTCTTTAAAACACTGGAGGCCTTCGGGTTCGGCCCTGGTTTTATCTCTTATATTCGGCTTTTATATTTCAACATTTTTAGTATTTTAAAGATCAACAATGGGCTGAGTCAGCCCTTCCCAGTGTGCAGGGGTATAAGGCAGGGCTGCGCCCTGTCTGGTATGCTGTATTCGCTGGTTATAGAGCCCCTGTTGCACCTGCTGAGGGTGAGGTTAGCTGGATGGACAGTGCCCTCTTCACCCTCCACACCCTCCTCTGCCACAGTGAAGGTGTCTGCCTACGCAGACGATGTGACTGTGTTTGTGAGTGGGGATGCAGATGTCAAAGCACTGCAGCAGACTCTGAATGAGTTCCAGAGAGCATCTTCTGCCAAAGTAAACTGGGCAAAATGTGACACCTTCCTGTCAGGCAGCTGGGATGAGGGCACTCCTCCTGTCCTGCCTGAGGGGCTGGAATGGAACAGAACAGGCATTAAAATGCTGGGGGTGCACCTCGGAACAGAGAACTACATGAAAAAGAACTGGGAGGGTTTGTTGGACAGGGTGAGGGGGCGGCTGCAGAGGTGGAAGGGACTGCTGGCCCAACTGTCCTTCAAGGGCCGGGTGCTTGTTATTAAATATCTGGTGGCCTCTAGCATGTGGCACAAGCTGGTATGCCTGGACCCACCCCAGGGCCTGGTGAAGGAGATCCAGAGAGTGCTGCTGGAGTTCTTTTGGAGCAGGAGACACAGTTTGAGGCCGGCAGTCCTCTACCTCCCTAGTGATGAGGGGGGGCAGGGGCTAGTCAGCATTTTCAGCAGGGTGGCAGCCTTTAGACTGCAGGCGGTTCAGAGACTCCTGTACACTGAGGAGGAGGCTCATTGGAAGAGGCTGGCCTGTTTCCTCAATAGAGTTGGGGGGCTGGGGTTAGGAAAACACCTGTTTTTAATTGAGAACACCAATTTAAATGCTTGGCAGCTGGTGAGGGTGGAAAGGGATGTGGAGTCCTTGACAGGGAAGGACCTGTTTGAGGAGCCCCTATTTTTTAATCCACTCTTTCCAGTTAAGTTCCTCCAGTCAATGACGCTCTGTGCCAGTTTTTTAAAAGCTGCCTCCCAGTTAACTGCACAGCTAGGCTGGCACTCAGAGAGGCTGGCAGAAAGTCTAATGGGTGAGTTGAGGGGCTGCCTCTCCTCGCGGCTCAAGGCAGTCCTGAGGGAGGAGCTGTCCAGAGGCACAGAGCAGAGACAGCTTTCCTTATTTCCAGGGATGATTGTGTCACCAGCAGTAGGTGAGGAAGGAGAGGGGGGTGGAGAGAATGGAGGGACTTTGCTTAAATTGCAGAATGTGGAGGAAATTGTCTTTCACACAATGAATAGCAAACACATATACAAATTGTGTGTTAAAGCCACAGAGTATAGTAGGCTAAGGGGTCTGGTAGACTCCAAGTGGAGAGCTTACTTGGCTGTAGAGGAGGGGCACAGGCCGGTGTGGAGGGTGCTGTACAAGCCGCCTCTCGCCAAGAGAGTGGGGGACCTGCAGTGGAAGATTCTACACTGCATTGTGTCCACAGGCAGGTTTCTCCATAGAGTGGACCCCAGTATCAGTGAGCAGTGCGTTTTTTGCTCAGCAGAGGAAACTCTCTTTCATGCCTACAGTGAGTGTGAGAGGCTGCGGCCACTTTTTAATTTACTGCAAGGAATCCTGAATAATTTAGGGGTTGTTTTTAGTAAGGAGCTTTTTATTTTTGGGGTTCTGTACAGTTTTAAAATGAAAAACAGGTGTGTTCTTATTAATTTTTTAATTGGACAGGCAAAATTGGCTATTTTAAAGACAAGGAAAAATCAACTCTCTGGTTCTGGACTGACCAGTTTAGTGGTTCAGTTCAGAGTGCTCGTGGTCAGCCAGATCAGAGTAGAGTGTGAGTATTTTAAACTGGTCAGTAACCTGGAGGACTTCCAGGAGAGGTGGTGTGTGGGAGACACCTTGTGTGCTGAGAGTGAGGAGGGGGAGCTCCAGTTTTTGTTCTAATTTTATTAAATTTTTTGTTTTACAGTGTTTTTATTTTGGCTTTAATCTGTTTTCAACAAGGAAAAAACACTGTTTTTATATTGATTTTTTATGATCCTTTTATTTTGTTTCAATTCTGTTATTAAGGAGAACATGATGTATTTTAGGATTTTTTTTAATTCTGCTGAGGCAGTAGGAATCTTAACTTTTGTTGTGTTTTACCTTTATTGAATTTTAATGGATTTTATTTGGAATATTTAAATAAAGGATCTTAAAAGTCTCTCTCTCTCTCTCTCTCTCTCTCTCTCTCTCTCTCTCTCTCTGTTTGTAATGCAAGAATGTTGAAATGGATGAAAAGATGAAAAATCTGTAAGTTAACTGACAAACACAAGAGCTTATTTCCTACAGACCAGAGTACTCCATTTAATATTCAGGCAGATTAGTTAGATTAATGTCAATTCTTTATGAAATTAATTATTTTTGCTGGTGGATGGATGGATCTTTATAAAAGCTTGATGCTCCTCCCTTATATATCATGGGGAAGAATGTTGTTACCATCAGCTGCGCTGCCAGCTCTTTCTGCATGCATTGCATTTGAATCACAGACAACTGCAAATGTGTTTATTGATTTATTCATATACAGTCCTGCTACCTAAACAATAATTCAATATACACACCTTTCAATTCAATCAATCAAAAACTCAAATCTTTCAATCCATATATTAGCACATGAAGGACTACATCCCTATCACAAGATACAACTGGGCACTGTAAGAAAGAAAATATGTCAGACACCTAAAGTCCAGTTTCAAAACCAGAAGTTGCTTTATTATGATATGCAAGAGCAGAGATGTAGCAAACAGCACACTGGAGAGGAGAAAAGGAAAACAACAAGTTTATAGACAAGTACATCTGTGCTTCAGACAGTGTCCTATCTCTCATCTCTTACCCCTCCACCCCCTCCACCCTGAACTCGTTCACTTCTCGAGACCTGAGTGTTCCAAGTAACTGACTCATGGGTGCTTGTCGTTCACACTCAGAGTTTAACATGCAGCATTAAACAGAAGACAAAAGAAGCACCTAAATCTATAATTATGTTGACCTTTTGGTCTGTTAGTACATAAAAAACTCTAATCAGCAAAACTTACCCATCTGAATGAAATTCTGTGCAACATCATCACACTGCTCACCCCCATCAGACGTTACTGATACTGTCTGTGCAACATCATCACACTGCTCACCCCCATCAGACGTTACTGATACTGTCTGTGCAACATCATCACACTGCTCACCCCCATCGGACGTTACTGATACTGTCTGTGCAACATCATCACACTGCTCACCCCCATCGGACGTTACTGATACTGTCTGTGCAACATCATCACACTGCTCACCCCCATCGGACGTTACTGATACTGTCTGTGCAACATCATCACACTGCTCACCCCCATCGGACGTTACTGATACTGTCTGTGCAACATCATCACACTGCTCACCCCCATCGGACGTTACTGATACTGTCTGTGCAACATCATCACACTGCTCACCCCCATCGGACGTTACTGATACTGTCTGTGCAACATCATCACACTGCTCACCCCCATCGGACGTTACTGATACTGTCTGTGCAACATCATCACACTGCACACCCCCATCGGACGTTACTGATACTGTCTGTGCAACATCATCACACTGCTCACCCCCATCGGACGTTACTGATACTGTCTGTGCAACATCACACTGCTCACCCCCATCAGACGTTACTGATACTGTCTGTGCAACATCATCACACTGCTCACCCCCATCAGACGTTACTGATACTGTCTGTGCAACATCACACTGCTCACCCCCATCAGACGTTACTGATACTGTCTGTGCAACATCATCACACTGCTCACCCCCATCGGATGTTACTGATACTGTCTGTGCAACATCATCACACTGCTCACCCCCATCAGACGTTACTGATACTGTCTGTGCAACATCACACTGCTCACCCCCATCAGACGTTACTGATACTGTCTGTGCAACATCATCACACTGCTCACCCCCATCAGACGTTACTGATACTGTCTGTGCAACATCACACTGCTCACCCCCATCAGACGTTACTGATACTGTCTGTGCAACATCATCACACTGCTCACCCCCATCAGACGTTACTGATACTGTCTGTGCAACATCACACTGCTCACCCCCATCAGACGTTACTGATACTGTCTGTGCAACATCATCACACTGCTCACCCCCATCGGACGTTACTGATACTGTCTGTGCAACATCACACTGCTCACCCCCATCGGACGTTACTGATACTGTCTGTGCAACATCATCACACTGCTCACCCCCATCGGACGTTACTGATACTGTCTGTGCAACATCATCACACTGCTCACCCCCATCGGACGTTACTGATACTGTCTGTGCAACATCATCACACTGCTCACCCCCATCGGACGTTACTGATACTGTCTGTGCAACATCATCACACTGCTCACCCCCATCAGACGTTACTGATACTGTCTGTGCAACATCATCACACTGCTCACCCCCATCAGACGTTACTGATACTGTCTGTGCAACATCATCACACTGCTCACCCCCATCAGACGTTACTGATACTGTCTGTGCAACATCACACTGCTCACCCCCATCAGACGTTACTGATACTGTCTGTGCAACATCACACTGCTCACCCCCTTCAGATGTTACTGATACTGTCTGTGCAACATCATCACACTGCTCACCCCCAACGGACGTTACTGATACTGTCTGTGCAACATCATCACACTGCTCACCCCCATCGGACGTTACTGATACTGTCTGTGCAACATCATCACACTGCTCACCCCCATCGGACGTTACTGATACTGTCTGTGCAACATCACACTGCTCACCCCCATCAGACGTTACTGATACTGTCTGTGCAACATCATCACACTGCTCACCCCCATCGGACGTTACTGATACTGTCTGTGCAACATCACACTGCTCACCCCCATCGGACGTTACTGATACTGTCTGTGCAACATCACACTGCTCACCCCCATCAGACGTTACTGATACTGTCTGTGCAACATCATCACACTGCTCACCCCCATCAGACGTTACTGATACTGTCTGTGCAACATCATCACACTGCTCACCCCCATCGGACGTTACTGATACTGTCTGTGCAACATCATCACACTGCTCACCCCCATCGGACGTTACTGATACTGTCTGTGCAACATCATCACACTGCTCACCCCCATCGGACGTTACTGATACTGTCTGTGCAACATCATCACACTGCTCACACCCATCAGACGTTACTGATACTGTCTGTGCAACATCATCACACTGCTCACCCCCATCAGACGTTACTGATACTGTCTGTGCAACATCATCACACTGCTCACCCCCATCAGAAGTTACTGATACTGTCTGTGCAACATCATCACACTGCTCACCCCCATCAGACGTTACTGATACTGTCTGTGCAACATCATCACACTGCTCACCCCCATCGGACGTTACTGATACTGTCTGTGCAACATCATCACACTGCTCACCCCCATCGGACGTTACTGATACTGTCTGTGCAACATCACACTGCTCACCCCCATCAGACGTTACTGATACTGTCTGTGCAACATCATCACACTGCTCACCCCCATCGGACGTTACTGATACTGTCTGTGCAACATCACACTGCTCACCCCCATCGGACGTTACTGATACTGTCTGTGCAACATCACACTGCTCACCCCCATCAGACGTTACTGATACTGTCTGTGCAACATCATCACACTGCTCACCCCCATCAGACGTTACTGATACTGTCTGTGCAACATCATCACACTGCTCACCCCCATCGGACGTTACTGATACTGTCTGTGCAACATCATCACACTGCTCACCCCCATCGGACGTTACTGATACTGTCTGTGCAACATCATCACACTGCTCACCCCCATCGGACGTTACTGATACTGTCTGTGCAACATCATCACACTGCTCACCCCCATCAGACGTTACTGATACTGTCTGTGCAACATCATCACACTGCTCACCCCCATCAGAAGTTACTGATACTGTCTGTGCAACATCATCACACTGCTCACCCCCATCAGACGTTACTGATACTGTCTGTGCAACATCATCACACTGCTCACCCCCATCGGACGTTACTGATACTGTCTGTGCAACATCACACTGCTCACCCCCATCAGACGTTACTGATACTGTCTGTGCAACATCACACTGCTCACCCCCATCGGACGTTACTGATACTGTCTGTGCAACATCATCACACTGCTCACCCCCATCAGACGTTACTGATACTGTCTGTGCAACATCATCACACTGCTCACCCCCATCGGACGTTACTGATACTGTCTGTGCAACATCATCACACTGCTCACCCCCATCGGACGTTACTGATACTGTCTGTGCAACATCATCACACTGCTCACCCCCATCGGACGTTACTGATACTGTCTGTGCAACATCATCACACTGCTCACCCCCATCGGACGTTACTGATACTGTCTGTGCAACATCATCACACTGCTCACCCCCATCGGACGTTACTGATACTGTCTGTGCAACATCATCACACTGCTCACCCCCATCAGACGTTACTGATACTGTCTGTGCAACATCATCACACTGCTCACCCCCATCGGACGTTACTGATACTGTCTGTGCAACATCATCACACTGCTCACCCCCATCGGACGTTACTGATACTGTCTGTGCAACATCATCACACTGCTCACCCCCATCGGACGTTACTGATACTGTCTGTGCAACATCATCACACTGCTCACCCCCATCGGACGTTACTGATACTGTCTGTGCAACATCATCACACTGCTCACCCCCATCAGACGTTACTGATACTGTCTGTGCAACATCACACTGCTCACCCCCATCAGACGTTACTGATACTGTCTGTGCAACATCATCACACTGCTCACCCCCATCGGACGTTACTGATACTGTCTGTGCAACATCATCACACTGCTCACCCCCATCGGACGTTACTGATACTGTCTGTGCAACATCATCACACTGCTCACCCCCATCGGACGTTACTGATACTGTCTGTGCAACATCATCACACTGCTCACCCCCATCGGACGTTACTGATACTGTCTGTGCAACATCATCACACTGCTCACCCCCATCGGACGTTACTGATACTGTCTGTGCAACATCATCACACTGCTCACCCCCATCGGACGTTACTGATACTGTCTGTGCAACATCATCACACTGCTCACCCCCATCGGACGTTACTGATACTGTCTGTGCAACATCATCACACTGCTCACCCCCATCGGACGTTACTGATACTGTCTGTGCAACATCATCACACTGCACACCCCCATCGGACGTTACTGATACTGTCTGTGCAACATCATCACACTGCTCACCCCCATCGGACGTTACTGATACTGTCTGTGCAACATCATCACACTGCTCACCCCCATCAGACGTTACTGATACTGTCTGTGCAACATCATCACACTGCTCACCCCCATCGGACGTTACTGATACTGTCTGTGCAACATCATCACACTGCTCACCCCCATCAGACGTTACTGATACTGTCTGTGCAACATCATCACACTGCACACCCCCATCAGACGTTACTGATACTGTCTGTGCAACATCATCACACTGCTCACCCCCATCAGACGTTACTGATACTGTCTGTGCAACATCACACTGCTCACCCCCATCAGACGTTACTGATACTGTCTGTGCAACATCACACTGCTCACCCCCTTCAGACGTTACTGATACTGTCTGTGCAACATCATCACACTGCTCACCCCCATCGGACGTTACTGATACTGTCTGTGCAACATCATCACACTGCTCACCCCCATCGGACGTTACTGATACTGTCTGTGCAACATCATCACACTGCTCAACCCCATCGGACGTTACTGATACTGTCTGTGCAACATCACACTGCTCACCCCCATCAGACGTTACTGATACTGTCTGTGCAACATCATCACACTGCTCACCCCCATCGGACGTTACTGATACTGTCTGTGCAACATCATCACACTGCTCACCCCCATCGGACGTTACTGATACTGTCTGTGCAACATCACACTGCTCACCCCCATCAGACGTTACTGATACTGTCTGTGCAACATCATCACACTGCTCACCCCCATCGGACGTTACTGATACTGTCTGTGCAACATCATCACACTGCTCACCCCCATCGGACGTTACTGATACTGTCTGTGCAACATCATCACACTGCTCACCCCCATCGGACGTTACTGATACTGTCTGTGCAACATCACCACACTGCTCACCCCCATCGGACGTTACTGATACTGTCTGTGCAACATCATCACACTGCTCACCCCCATCGGACGTTACTGATACTGTCTGTGCAACATCATCACACTGCTCACCCCCATCGGACGTTACTGATACTGTCTGTGCAACATCATCACACTGCTCACCCCCATCGGACGTTACTGATACTGTCTGTGCAACATCACCACACTGCTCACCCCCATCGGACGTTACTGATACTGTCTGTGCAACATCATCACACTGCTCACCCCCATCGGACGTTACTGATACTGTCTGTGCAACATCATCACACTGCTCACCCCCATCGGACGTTACTGATACTGTCTGTGCAACATCATCACACTGCTCACCCCCATCGGACGTTACTGATACTGTCTGTGCAACATCATCACACTGCTCACCCCCATCGGACGTTACTGATACTGTCTGTGCAACATCATCACACTGCTCACCCCCATCGGACGTTACTGATACTGTCTGTGCAACATCATCACACTGCTCACCCCCATCGGACGTTACTGATACTGTCTGTGCAACATCATCACACTGCTCACCCCCATCGGACGTTACTGATACTGTCTGTGCAACATCATCACACTGCTCACCCCCATCGGACGTTACTGATACTGTCTGTGCAACATCATCACACTGCTCACCCCCATCGGACGTTACTGATACTGTCTGTGCAACATCATCACACTGCTCACCCCCATCGGACGTTACTGATACTGTCTGTGCAACATCATCACACTGCTCACCCCCATCGGACGTTACTGATACTGTCTGTGCAACATCACACTGCTCACCCCCATCGGACGTTACTGATACTGTCTGTGCAACATCACACTGCTCACCCCCATCAGACGTTACTGATACTGTCTGTGCAACATCACACTGCTCACCCCCATCGGACGTTACTGATACTGTCTGTGCAACATCATCACACTGCTCACCCCCATCGGACGTTACTGATACTGTCTGTGCAACATCATCACACTGCTCACCCCCATCGGACGTTACTGATACTGTCTGTGCAACATCATCACACTGTTCACCCCCATCGGACGTTACTGATACTGTCTGTGCAACATCATCACACTGCTCACCCCCATCAGACGTTACTGATACTGTCTGTGCAACATCATCACACTGCTCACCCCCATCGGACGTTACTGATACTGTCTGTGCAACATCATCACACTGCTCACCCCCATCGGACGTTACTGATACTGTCTGTGCAACATCATCACACTGCTCACCCCCATCGGACGTAACTGATACTGTCTGTGCAACATCATCACACTGCTCACCCCCATCGGACGTTACTGATACTGTCTGTGCAACATCATCACACTACTCACCCCCATCAGACGTTACTGATACTGTCTGTGCAACATCATCACACTGCTCACCCCCATCTGACGTTACTGATACTGTCTGTGCAACATCATCACACTGCTCACCCCCATCGGACGTTACTGATACTGTCTGTGCAACATCATCACACTGCTCACCCCCATCGGACGTTACTGATACTGTCTGTGCAACATCATCACACTGCACACCCCCATCAGACGTTACTGATACTGTCTGTGCAACATCATCACACTGCTCACCCCCATCAGACGTTACTGATACTGTCTGTGCAACATCACACTGCTCACCCCCATCAGACGTTACTGATACTGTCTGTGCAACATCACACTGCTCACCCCCTTCAGACGTTACTGATACTGTCTGTGCAACATCATCACACTGCTCACCCCCATCGGACGTTACTGATACTGTCTGTGCAACATCATCACACTGCTCACCCCCATCGGACGTTACTGATACTGTCTGTGCAACATCACACTGCTCACCCCCATCAGACGTTACTGATACTGTCTGTGCAACATCATCACACTGCTCACCCCCATCGGACGTTACTGATACTGTCTGTGCAACATCACACTGCTCACCCCCATCGGACGTTACTGATACTGTCTGTGCAACATCACACTGCTCACCCCCATCAGACGTTACTGATACTGTCTGTGCAACATCATCACACTGCTCACCCCCATCAGACGTTACTGATACTGTCTGTGCAACATCATCACACTGCTCACCCCCATCGGACGTTACTGATACTGTCTGTGCAACATCATCACACTGCTCACCCCCATCGGACGTTACTGATACTGTCTGTGCAACATCATCACACTGCTCACCCCCATCGGACGTTACTGATACTGTCTGTGCAACATCATCACACTGCTCACCCCCATCAGAAGTTACTGATACTGTCTGTGCAACATCATCACACTGCTCACCCCCATCAGACGTTACTGATACTGTCTGTGCAACATCATCACACTGCTCACCCCCATCGGACGTTACTGATACTGTCTGTGCAACATCACACTGCTCACCCCCATCAGATGTTACTGATACTGTCTGTGCAACATCACACTGCTCACCCCCATCAGACGTTACTGATACTGTCTGTGCAACATCATCACACTGCTCACCCCCATCAGACGTTACTGATACTGTCTGTGCAACATCATCACACTGCTCACCCCCATCGGACGTTACTGATACTGTCTGTGCAACATCATCACACTGCTCACCCCCATCGGACGTTACTGATACTGTCTGTGCAACATCATCACACTGCTCACCCCCATCGGACGTTACTGATACTGTCTGTGCAACATCATCACACTGCTCACCCCCATCGGACGTTACTGATACTGTCTGTGCAACATCATCACACTGCTCACCCCCATCAGACGTTACTGATACTGTCTGTGCAACATCATCACACTGCTCACCCCCATCAGACGTTACTGATACTGTCTGTGCAACATCATCACACTGCTCACCCCCATCGGACGTTACTGATACTGTCTGTGCAACATCATCACACTGCTCACCCCCATCGGACGTTACTGATACTGTCTGTGCAACATCATCACACTGCTCACCCCCATCGGACGTTACTGATACTGTCTGTGCAACATCATCACACTGCTCACCCCCATCGGACGTTACTGATACTGTCTGTGCAACATCACACTGCTCACCCCCATCAGACGTTACTGATACTGTCTGTGCAACATCACACTGCACACCCCCATCAGACGTTACTGATACTGTCTGTGCAACATCATCACACTGCTCACCCCCATCGGACGTTACTGATACTGTCTGTGCAACATCATCACACTGCTCACCCCCATCGGACGTTACTGATACTGTCTGTGCAACATCATCACACTGCTCACCCCCATCGGACGTTACTGATACTGTCTGTGCAACATCATCACACTGCTCACCCCCATCAGACGTTACTGATACTGTCTGTGCAACATCATCACACTGCTCACCCCCATCAGACGTTACTGATACTGTCTGTGCAACATCATCACACTGCTCACCCCCATCGGACGTTACTGATACTGTCTGTGCAACATCATCACACTGCTCACCCCCATCGGACGTTACTGATACTGTCTGTGCAACATCATCACACTGCTCACCCCCATCGGACGTTACTGATACTGTCTGTGCAACATCATCACACTGCACACCCCCATCGGACGTTACTGATACTGTCTGTGCAACATCATCACACTGCTCACCCCCATCAGACGTTACTGATACTGTCTGTGCAACATCATCACACTGCTCACCCCCATCGGACGTTACTGATACTGTCTGTGCAACATCATCACACTGCTCACCCCCATCGGACGTTACTGATACTGTCTGTGCAACATCATCACACTGCTCACCCCCATCAGACGTTACTGATACTGTCTGTGCAACATCATCACACTGCACACCCCCATCAGACGTTACTGATACTGTCTGTGCAACATCATCACACTGCTCACCCCCATCAGACGTTACTGATACTGTCTGTGCAACATCATCACACTGCACACCCCCATCAGACGTTACTGATACTGTCTGTGCAACATTACACTGCTCACCCCCATCAGACGTTACTGATACTGTCTGTGCAACATCACACTGCTCACCCCCATCAGACGTTACTGATACTGTCTGTGCAACATCATCACACTGCTCACCCCCATCGGACGTTACTGATACTGTCTGTGCAACATCATCACACTGCTCACCCCCATCAGACGTTACTGATACTGTCTGTGCAACATCATCACACTGCTCACCCCCATCGGACGTTACTGATACTGTCTGTGCAACATCATCACACTGCACACCCCCATCAGACATTAATGATACTGTCTGTGCAACATCATCACACTGCTCACCCCCATCAGACGTTACTGATACTGTCTGTGCAACATCATCACACTGCTCACCCCCATCGGACATTACTGATACTGTCTGTGCAACATCATCACACTGCTCACCCCCATCAGACGTTACTGATACTGTGCAACATCATCACACTGCTCACCCCCATCGGACGTTACTGATACTGTCTGTGCAACATCATCACACTGCTCACCCCCATCAGACGTTACTGATACTGTCTGTGCAACATCATCACACTGCTCACCCCCATCAGACGTTACTGATACTGTCTGTGCAACATCATCACACTGCTCACCCCCATCGGACGTTACTGATACTGTCTGTGCAACATCATCACACTGCACACCCCCATCAGACGTTACTGATACTGTCTGTGCAACATCATCACACTGCTCACCCCCTTCAGACGTTACTGATACTGTCTGTGCAACATCATCACACTGCTCACCCCCATCGGACGTTACTGATACTGTCTGTGCAACATCATCATACTGCTCACCCCCATCAGACGTTACTGATACTGTGCAACATCATCACACTGCTCACCCCCATCGGACGTTACTGATACTGTCTGTGCAACATCATCACACTGCTCACCCCCATCAGACGTTACTGATACTGTCTGTGCAACATCATCACACTGCTCACCCCCATCAGACGTTACTGATACTGTCTGTGCAACATCATCACACTGCTCACCCCCATCGGACGTTACTGATACTGTCTGTGCAACATCATCACACTGCTCACCCCCATCGGACGTTACTGATACTGTCTGTGCAACATCATCACACTGCTCACCCCCATCGGACGTTACTGATACTGTCTGTGCAACATCATCACACTGCTCACCCCCATCGGACGTTACTGATACTGTCTGTGCAACATCATCACACTGCTCACCCCCATCAGACGTTACTGATACTGTCTGTGCAACATCACACTGCTCACCCCCATCAGACGTTACTGATACTGTCTGTGCAACATCATCACACTGCTCACCCCATCAGACGTTACTGATACTGTCTGTGCAACATCATCACACTGCTCACTCCCATCAGACGTTACTGATACTGTCTGTGCAACATCACACTGCTCACCCCCATCAGACGTTACTGATACTGTCTGTGCAACATCATCACACTGCTCACCCCCATCAGACGTTACTGATACTGTCTGTGCAACATCATCACACTGCTCACCCCCATCGGACGTTACTGATACTGTCTGTGCAACATCATCACACTGCTCACCCCCATCAGACGTTACTGATACTGTCTGTGCAACATCATCACACTGCTCACCCCCATCGGACGTTACTGATACTGTCTGTGCAACATCATCACACTGCTCACCCCCATCGGACGTTACTGATACTGTCTGTGCAACATCACACTGCTCACCCCCATCAGACGTTACTGATACTGTCTGTGCAACATCATCACACTGCTCACCCCCATCAGACGTTACTGATACTGTCTGTGCAACATCATCACACTGCTCACCCCCATCAGACGTTACTGATACTGTCTGTGCAACATCACACTGCTCACCCCCATCAGACGTTACTGATACTGTCTGTGCAACATCATCACACTGCTCACCCCCATCGGACGTTACTGATACTGTCTGTGCAACATCATCACACTGCTCACCCCCATCGGATGTTACTGATACTGTCTGTGCAACATCATCACACTGCTCACCCCCATCAGACGTTACTGATACTGTCTGTGCAACATCATCACACTGCTCACCCCCATCAGACGTTACTGATACTGTCTGTGCAACATCATCACACTGCTCACCCCCATCAGACGTTACTGATACTGTCTGTGCAACATCATCACACTGCTCACCCCCATCGGACGTTACTGATACTGTCTGTGCAACATCATCACACTGCTCACCCCCATCGGACGTTACTGATACTGTCTGTGCAACATCACACTGCTCACCCCCATCAGACGTTGCTGATACTCTCTGTGTAATAGTGTCTACAAAATCAATCTTCTGATTCAACTGTTTATTTAACCTGTGCCACCAACAACGCTGTACACAATTCCAAAATAAAAAAAAGGTTACGATCAATAAAGCAATAAAAGCATATGTCCACCTCGGGCAAAGAATCCAGCACACTGACTGGATTCCTTCTCTTTCTCCTGTGCTTTGATTTTCAGAGCCCCTACAATTTGTTCAGCTGTACCATGGTACGGAGCCAATCGCTTTAGTAAATCATCATGAGCTGTCCTTGGGACTTCCCCAGGTGTATGTCCATTATTTAAGCCCTAACTACATCCAACATGTCCCGCGCAAACAACTTACAGCTGACACCCTGATTAATATTGTGCACCCCTATTTCTACAGCAGTCAGGATCTCTGTGATCGCCTCTCCTTGTAGCATCACAGCTTGGTTAGTATACATCGCTTCAGAGTGCTGAATCCCTTTCCCTGCCCTGTGTGCTACATCTGTGATCGAGTGACCCAATTCCTCTATGTTAATTGTATTCAAAACAGAATTTCCAGCGACAAACCACACTGCTATATCATCAAAGAGCTTCTTCCGTCCGAGTACCGAGCCTGTTGTGTGGTAAACGACCTGTATTCCTGGATCATTTCTGATAACTGTTTTTGGAGCCATAGGGCCGTCAAGGTCATTACAAGTGCTTAACAATAGCATTTTAACAGTATGGTTACAATTCTTAGCCAGCAGGTCTACCTGACCACCTGAAATGATGTGGTAGCCCGTATCACTTAGTCTGTGAGAGGTGGTAACAGGTCAATGCTTGTTTCTTTCCCGTAACCGCAGTGCATTGTCAAATCACCTCAATCACAGTATATAGTCTCATGCATCGTGGTCCAAAGGGTGAACTTTTTTGTGAAGTTTTTAATCATAACTTCATCTCCAATTTCAAATGACACATTGTATTTGTGTGTGTCATTGTAGTTGTGTGTCTGTGTCACTGTATTTGTGTGTATATGTCATTGTATGTGTGTGTGTTCTCTCTGACATCTGCCAGCCCCTGGATGTGAGGCTGGGGAGCTGCCTCTCCCAGCAGGAGAGCCGCTTCCTGCAGCTGCGGCTGCCGCTGGTGGCTCGATCCCTGAAGAAAGCACTGGGGCTGAAGACAGAGCTGGAGCCCGGGCAGGTGGGCATGGGGGTGCAGGGTGCAGGAAGCAGGTAGCAGGATGCAGGGAGCGGGGTGCGGGGAGAAGGGAGCGGGGAGCAGGGTGCAGGAAGCAGGTAGCAGGATGCAGGGAGCTGGGTGCAGGGAGCGGGGTGCAGGGAGCGGGGTGCGGGGAGAAGGGAGCGGGGAGAAGGGTGCAGGAAGCAGGTAGCAGGATGCAGGGAGCGGGGTGCGGGGAGAAGGGAGTGGGGAGCAGGGTGCAGGAAGCAAGTAGCAGGATGCAGGGAGCGGGGTGCGGGGAGAAGGGAGCGGGGAGCAGGGTGCAGGAAGCAGGTAGCAGGGTGCAGGGAGCGAGGTGCGGGGAGAAGGGAGCGGGGAGCAGGGTGCAGGAAGCAGGTAGCAGGGTGCAGGGAGCGGGGTGCAGGGAGCGGGGTGCGGGGAGAAGGGAGCGGGGAGCAGGGTGCAGGAAGCAGGTAGCAGGATGCAGGGAGCGGGGTGCAGGGAGAAGGGAGCGGGGAGCAGGGTGCAGGAAGCAGGTAGCAGGGTGCAGGGAGCGGGGTGCAGGGAGCGGGGTGCGGGGAGAAGGGAGCGGGGAGCAGGGTGCAGGAAGCAGGTAGCAGGATGCAGGGAGCGGGGTGCGGGGAGAAGGGAGCGGGGAGCAGGGTGCAGGTAGCAGGACGCAGGGAGCGGGGTGCAGGGAGAAGGGAGCGGGGAGCAGGGTGCAGGAAGCAGGTAGCAGGGTGCAGGGAGCGGGGTGCGGGGAGAAGGGAGCGGGGAGCAGGGTGCAGGAAGCAGGTAGCAGGATGCAGGGAGCGGGGTGCAGGGAGAAGGGAGCGGGGAGCAGGGTGCAGGAAGCAGGTAGCAGGATGCAGGGAGCGCGGTGCGGGGAGAAGGGAGCGGGGAGCAGGGTGCAGGAAGCAGGTAGCAGGATGCAGGGAGCGGGGTGCAGGGAGCGGGGTGCGGGGAGAAGGGAGCGGGGAGCAGGGTGCAGGAAGCAGGTATCAGGATGCAGGGAGTGGGATGCAGGGAGCGGGGTGCGGGGAGAAGGGAGCGGGGAGCAGGGTGCAGGAAGCAGGTAGCAGGATGCAGGGAGCAGGGTGCAGGATGCAGGGAGCTGGGTGCAGGGAGCGGGGTGCAGGGAGCGGGGTGCAGGGTGCAGGAAGCAGGTAGCAGGATGCAGGGAGCGGGGTGCAGGGAGAAGGGAGTGGGGAGCAGGGTGCAGGAAGCAGGTAGCAGGGTGCAGGGAGCGAGGAGAAGGGAGCGGGGAGCAGGGTGCAGGAAGCAGGTAGCAGGGTGCAGGGAGCGGGGTGCAGGGAGCGGGGTGCGGGGAGAAGGGAGCGGGGAGCAGGGTGCAGGAAGCAGGTAGCAGGATGCAGGGAGCGGGGTGCGGGGAGAAGGGAGCGGGGAGCAGGGTGCAGGAAGCAGGTAGCAGGGTGCAGGGAGCGGGGTGCAGGGAGCGGGGTGCGGGGAGAAGGGAGCGGGGAGCAGGGTGCAGGAAGCAGGTAGCAGGATGCAGGGAGCGGGGTGCGGGGAGAAGGGAGCGGGGAGCAGGGTGCAGGTAGCAGGACGCAGGGAGCGGGGTGCAGGGAGAAGGGAGCGGGGAGCAGGGTGCAGGAAGCAGGTAGCAGGGTGCAGGGTGCAGGGAGCGGGGTGCGGGGAGAAGGGAGCGGGGAGCAGGGTGCAGGAAGCAGGTAGCAGGATGCAGGGAGCGGGGTGCAGGGAGAAGGGAGCGGGGAGCAGGGTGCAGGAAGCAGGTAGCAGGGTGCAGGGTGCAGGGAGCGGGGTGCGGGGAGAAGGGAGCGGGGAGCAGGGTGCAGGAAGCAGGTAGCAGGATGCAGGGAGCGGGGTGCAGGGAGAAGGGAGCGGGGAGCAGGGTGCAGGAAGCAGGTAGCAGGATGCAGGGAGCGGGGTGCAGGGAGAAGGGAGCGGGGAGCAGGGTGCAGAAAGCAGGTAGCAGGATGCAGGGAGCGCGGTGCGGGGAGAAGGGAGCAGGGTGCAGGAAGCAGGTAGCAGGATGCAGGGAGCGGGGTGCAGGGAGCGGGGTGCGGGGAGAAGGGAGTGGGGAGCAGGGTGCAGGAAGCAGGTAGCAGGGTGCAGGGAGCGGGGTGCAGGGAGAAGGGAGCGGGGAGCAGGGTGCAGGAAGCAGGTAGCAGGGTGCAGGGAGCGGGGTGCAGGGAGCAGGTAGCAGGATGCAGGGAACGGGGTGCGGGGAGAAGGGAGCGGGGAGCAGGGTGCAGGAAGCAGGTAGCAGGGTGCAGGGAGCAGGGTGCAGGAAGCAGGTAGCAGGGTGCAGGGAGCAGGGTGCAGGAAGCAGGTAGCAGGATGCAGGGAACGGGGTGCGGGGAGAAGGGAGCGGGGAGCAGGGTGCAGGAAGCAGGTAGCAGGGTGCAGGGAGCGGGGTGCAGGGAGCGGGGTGCAGGGAGCGGGGTGTGGGGAGAAGGGAGCGGGGAGCAGGGTGCAGGAAGCAGGTAGCAGGATGCAGGGAGCGGGGTGCAGGGAGAAGGGAGCGGGGAGCAGGGTGCAGGGAGCGGGGTGCAGGGAGTGGGGTGCGGGGAGAAGGGAGCGGGGAGCAGGGTGCAGGAAGCAGGTAGCAGGATGCAGGGAGCGGGGTGCAGGGAGAAGGGAGCGGGGAGCAGGGTGCAGGAAGCAGGTAGCAGGATGCAGGGAGCGGGGTGCAGGGAGAAGGGAGCGGGGAGCAGGGTGAAGGAAGCAGGTAGCAGGATGCAGGGATCGCGGTGTGGGGAGAAGGGAGTGGGGAGCAGGGTGCAGGAAGCAGGTAGCAGGATGCAGGGAGCGGGGTGCAGGGAGCGGGGTGTGGGGAGAAGGGAGCGGGGAGCAGGGTGCAGGAAGCAGGTAGCAGGATGCAGGGAGCGGGGTGCGGGGAGAAGGGAGCAGGGAGCAGGGTGCAGGGAAGCGGGGTGCGGGGAGAAGGGAGCGGGGAGCAGGGTGCAGGAAGCAGGTAGCAGGATGCAGGGAGCGGGGTGCGGGGAGAAGGGAGCGGGGAGCAGGGTGCAGGAAGCAGGTAGCAGGATGCAGGGAGCGAGGTGCGGGGAGAAGGGAGCGGGGAACAGGGTGCAGGAAGCAGGTAGCAGGATGCAGGGAGCAGGGTGGAGGGAGCGGGGTGCGGGGAGAAGGGAGCGGGGAGCAGGGTGCAGGATGCAGGGAGCGGGGTGCGGGGAGAAGGGAGCAGGGAGCAGGGTGCAGGAAGCAGGTAGCAGGATGCAGGGAGCGGGGTGCGGGGAGAAGGGAGCGGGGAGCAGGGTGCAGGAAGCAGGTAGCAGGGTGCAGGAAGCAGGTAGCAGGATGCAGGGAGCGGGGTGCAGGAAGCAAGTAGCAGGGTGCAGGGAGCGGGTTGCGGGGAGAAGGGAGCGGGGAGCAGGGTGCAGGAAGCAGGTAGCAGGATGCAGGGAGAGGGGTGGAGGGAGCGGGGTGCGGGGAGAAGGGAGCAGGGAGCAGGGTGCAGGAAGCAGGTAGCAGGATGCAGGGAGCGGGGTGCGGGGAGAAGGGAGCGGGGAGCAGGATGCAGGGAGCGGGGTGCGGGGAGAAGGGAGTGGGGAGCAGGGTGCAGGAAGCAGGATGCAGGGAGTGGGGTGCAGGGAGCGGGGTGCGGGGAGAAGGGAGCGGGGAGCAGGGTGCAGGAAGCAGGTAGCAGGATGCAGGGAGCGGGGTTCAGGGAGCGGGGTGCGGGGAGAAGGGAGCGGGGAACTGGGTGCAGGGAGTGGGTTGCAGAGAACGGCGTGCAAGGAGCAGGATGCAGGGAGCGGGGTGCAGGGAGAAGGGAGCGGGGAGCAGGGTGCAGGAAGCAGGTAGCAGGATGCAGGGAGCGCGGTGCGGGGAGAAGGGAGCGGGGAGCAGGGTGCAGGAAGCAGGTAGCAGGATGCAGGGAGCGGGGTGCAGGGAGCGGGGTGCAGGGAGCGGGGTGCGGGGAGAAGGGAGCGGGGAGCAGGGTGCAGGAAGCAGGTAGCAGGATGCAGGGAACGGGGTGCAGGGAGAAGGGAGCGGGGAGCAGGGTGCAGGAAGCAGGTAGCAGGATGCAGGGAGCGGGGTGCGGGGAGAAGGGAGCGGGGAGCAGGGTGCAGGAAGCAGGTAGCAGGATGCAGGGAGCGGGGTGCGGGGAGAAAGGAGCAGGGAGCAGGGTGCAGGAAGCAGGTAGCAGGAAGCAGGTAGCAGGATGCAGGGAGCGGGGTGCGGGGAGAAAGGAGCAGGGAGCAGGGTGCAGGAAGCATGTAGCAGGATGCAGGGAGCGGGGTGCGGGGAGAAGGGAGCGGGGAGCAGGGTGCAGGAAGCAGGTAGCAGGAAGCAGGGAGCGGGGTGCGGGGAGAAGGGAGCGGGGAGCAGGGTGCAGGAAGCAGGTAGCAGGATGCAGGGAGCGAGGTGCGGGGAGAAGGGAGCGGGAAGCAGGGTGCAGGAAGCAGGTAGCAGGATGCAGGGAGCGGGGTGGAGGGAGCGGGGTGCGGGGAGAAGGGAGCGGGGAGCAGGGTGCAGGAAGCAGGTAGCAGGATGCAGGGAGCGGGGTGGAGGGAGCGGGGTGCGGGGAGAAGGGAGCGGGGAGCAGGGTGCAGGAAGCAGGTAGCAGGATGCAGGGAGCGGGGTGCGGGGAGAAGGGAGCGGGGAGCAGGGTGCAGGAAGTAGGTAGCAGGATGCAGGGAGAGGGGTGGAGGGAGCGGGGTGCGGGGAGAAGGGAGCAGGGAGCAGGGTGCAGGAAGCAGGTAGCAGGATGCAGGGAGCGGGGTGCGGGGAGAAGGGAGCGGGGAGCAGGATGCAGGGAGCGGGGTGCGGGGAGAAGGGAGTGGGGAGCAGGGTGCAGGAAGCAGGTAGCAGGATGCAGGGAGTGGGGTGCAGGGAGCGGGGTGCGGGGAGAAGGGAGCGGGGAGCAGGGTGCAGGAAGCAGGTAGCAGGATGCAGGGAGCGGGGTTCAGGGAGCGGGGTGCGGGGAGAAGGGAGCGGGAACTGGGTGCAGGGAGTGGGTTGCAGAGAACGGCGTGCAAGGAGCAGGGAGAAGGGAGCGGGGTGCAGGGAGAGGGGTGCAGGGAGCGGGGTGCAGGAACCAGAGAGCTGGGTGCAGGGAGCAAGCTGCAGGGAGTGGGGTGCAGGGTGCAGGGAGAAGGGAGCGGGGTGCAGGGAGCAGGCTGCAGGGAGTGGGTTGCAGGGTGCAGGGAGAAGGGAGCGGGGTGCAGGGAGCAGGCTGCAGGGAGTGGGGTGCAGGATCCAGAGAGCGGGGTGCAGGGAGCAGGCTGCAGGGAGTGGGGTGCAGGGTGCAGGGAGCAGGCTGCAGGGAGTGGGGTGCAGGAACCAGAGAGCGGGGTGCAGGGAGCAGGCTGCAGGGAGTGGGGTGCAGGGTGCAGGGAGAAGGGAGCGGGGTGCAGGGAGCAGGCTGCAGGGAGTGGGGTGCACCGAACGGGGTGCAAGGATCAGGGAGCGGGGTGCAGGAAGAAGGGAGTGGGGTTCAGGGTGCAGGGAGAAGGGAGCGGGGAGCAGGGTGTTGGGAGCAGGGGCAGGGAGCGAGATGCAGGGAGCGGGGTGCAGGAAGCAGGGAGCGGGGTGCAGGGAGCAGGCAGTGGGATGCAGGGGTGGGGGGAGCTGTGTATCTCTGGAGCTGCTCCCTTAGTCCCTGCAGCTCCTTGTTGATAGTCTTCTCTCTGCGCTGCATCTCCTCCTTGACGCTGGTCAGCTGGGTCCTTAGGCTCTCGTTCTCCTGCTGCAAGTCCTTCATCTCGCTGGTCAGCTGGGTCCTTAGGCTCTCGTTCTCCTGCTGCAGGTCCTTTATCTCGCTGGTCAGCTGGGTCCTTAGGCTCTCGTTCTCCTGCTGCAGGTCCTTCATCTCGCTGGTCAGCTGGGTCCTCAGGCTCTCGTTCTCCTGCTGCAGGTCCTTCATCTCGCTGGTCAGCTGGGTCCTCAGGCTCTCGTTCTCCTGCTGCAGGTCCTTCATCTCGCTGGTCAGCTGGGTCCTTAGGCTCTCGTTCTCCTGCTGCAGGTCCTTCATCTCGCTGGTCAGCTGGGTCCTTAGGCTCTCGTTCTCCTGCTGCAGGTCCTTCATCTCGCTGGTCAGCTGGGTCCTTAGGCTCTCGTTCTCCTGCTGCAGGTCCTTCATCTCGCTGGTCAGCTGGGTCCTTAGGCTCTCGTTCTCCTGCTGCAGGTCCTTCATCTCGCTGGTCAGCTCGGTGATGGCCACCCTGTTCTCTCTCTTGAGCTGGCTCACCTCATCTCTGAGCTGCTGGGTGATGCTGGTTTCCGTGAGCCTGGCCAGTGTAAGTTCTCTGAACTCCACAAACTCCAGCTCCAGCAGGGCCAGGCACTCCCGCATGTGCTGGGTGTCGCTGGGGGTCGTGGGGGTGGGCAGGTTGGTGTCGGGTGTTGCCGGGTTCTCTCTCAGCACGCTCAGTGTATGATGCTTCCTGGCCTGTGGACTGCGCAGTTCAGCCGGGTACTGGAACTCCCTGCTCTCCTGAGTCGTCTCCATGGCAACCGGGAGAATCTGCTACACTTTGTTGCAATTTCCAACTGTCACTGCCAACGCTGCTTCTCTTTTGAAAGTAAACTGAACTTTTTTAAAAGCAAACTACTGCTGAACTTTTAATTTTTGTAGTATTTTTTGTATTTATTACTATAAAATTATAAAATAAAATGATGGTAGTGTAAAAGGCTTACCTCTACCTCTGTCATTTTCTTCCTTTCTTTATTTTCCTCTTTTATTTCCTTCTATCTTTTCTTTCTTTCTCTTTCTTTTTTCCCTTTCTTTCCTTTTCTCTTTGTTGATTTTTTTTCTTCTCTTCCTTTAATTCTCTCTTCTTTCCTTCCTTCCCTTTCCTCTCTGTGTTCTTCTGTTTCTTTTGGTCTTGGGATCTTCTTTTGGTGTTTTTATAATATTTAACCAAATGTTTTCCCTTATTTTTTCAATTACGTTAAATACTACTTTAAGTACTACTTTACATATGTTTATGTTATTAAATTGGCATTTTATTTCTTTATTACACACTCTCCATTGTTCTACCTCTGTTTTAATAAGGTCATATTCTTAAAAAAAACACTCTATACGGCTAAAACAATAGGGAACCTCAAAAGCTGATGGAACATTATTGGCTGTTTTATACAGACCAGTTTTCTCAATATCCCCCCAGGTAGAACTTCACAAAAAAAGATGCCTTGTTGTTTTTAAAGAGGCACAAATCAATTTGCGTGTGCACAAACTTAAGCCATAACAAACATTTGAAATCAGGTACACCTTTAGCACCATATACCTTTTCTTTATACACAACACTTCTTTTTAATCGTTCACACTTTGATCCCCAAAAGAAACCTATAACTTGTCTTATTAAACAATTTAAAACCGTCCTTGGAGGTAGAATAATTGCAGCCACATACAATACCAAAGGCAGGATCATAGTCTTAATAATTAACACCTTACCTTCCAGGGTTAAATCCCTCAATCCCCAAAACCCAATTTTCTTTGCCACTTTTCCCACCAATTCCTCCCAATTTTTTTGTCCTGATCCATAACTATCAAACTTGATCCCAAGGATTTGAATAAAATCTTTCTTAAAACAAATCTTAATATTTGGGAAGCTTTCCCATTCTCCACAGACCATACATTCCCATTTTCCCATATTTAATTTTGACCCAGAGATTTCACAAAAGCTGTCAGTGTGTTTTAAAACTTTCTGTATAGAGAGTTCATTTGTGCATGCAACCGTTACATCATCCATATACATTATACATTTATTTTCTTTACCTCCACTCCCAGGTATCTTTACCCCGTTAATCAAAGGCCCCAGTATCTCAATACTGCATATAAACAATAAAGGAGAGAGGGGACAGCCTTGTCTTACCCCACTCTGGATGGCAACTGGCCGTGAAAGCATACCATTAATTAAAATCTGACTTTCAATATTTGTATACATCACTCTTATCCATTTGACAAACCCCTCAGGAAATCCCATTT
>NC_081228.1:9734094-9771594 GCF_902713425.1 Acipenser ruthenus | reverse complement strand
TGTAAAGTTTTAACATTACTTCCCTTGATTTAAATTCAACACTTCTCACAATATATCCGAGCATCTTGTTGGCCTTTTTTATTGCTTCCTCACATTGTCTCGATGAAGACATTTCTGAGTCAACATAAACTCCTAGGTCTTTTTCATAGATCCCTTCTTCAATTTCAGTATCTCCCATATGATATTTATAATGCCCATTTGTATTGCCTGTGTGCAATACTTTACACTTTTCTCTATTAAATGTCATTTGCCATGTGTCTGCCCAGTTCTGAATGCTGTCTAGATCATTTTGAATGACCTTTGCTGCTACAACAGTGTTTGCCGCCACTCCTATTTTTGTGTCGTCTGCAAATTTAACAAGCTTGCTTACTATACCAGAATCTAAATCATGAATGTAGATTAGGAATAGCAGAGGACCTAATAGTGATCCCTGTGGTACACCCCTGGCTACCTCACTACATTTTGAGGTTTCTCCTCTATTTAGTACTTTCTGTTTTCTACATGTTAACCACTCCCTAATCCATGTGCATGCATTTCCTTGAATCCCTACTGCATTCAGTTTGAGAATTAATGTTGAAAGGGAGGGAAGATCTTCTCCAGAGAAGATTCTCCCTGCCTTTCAACTTTTTTCAAAAACAATACAACTAAAAAAGGCATCAGTGTTTAATTTCCAGACGATCTTAAACTTGCAGCACATTTCAAATGACCATTGGAACATTATTTATTTACTTTATTACAAACTGAGCAGAAACTGCATTTTTGTATTAAGTAAAAAAAAAGTTGAAAAATGGTGACAAGCTTTAAAATTGCATCACTGCTGCTGCAAATATTAGGGTTAACACCTAAAACGTCTGTGTCCTCAGAAGGCTCTGTTTATATGATGATTACTATCAGGATCATATAACAAGTACTGCTTCAATACAAATTGAGCAGAAACTGCATTTTTGTATTAAATAAAAAAAAGTTGAGAAATGGTGACAAGCTTGTGTAAGTGTTCACCCCGACCTCGTGGAACTCCAGCCCGGCCTCATAATACTCGTGCACCGGGGAGAACAGGGGACGGATATTTAATTGATGTTCCCTCGGGACACGGGGCCCCGGCTAACCCCTGTGCAGCTCCGCGGGGGACGAGTAGGTGTTCACCCCGAGCTCGCGGAACTCCAGCCCAGCCCCATAACACTCGTGCACCCGGGGGAACAGGGGACGTGCATTTAATTGATGTTCCCTCAAGACACGGGGCCCCGGCTAACCCCCGTGCAGCTCCGCGAGGGGATGAGCAGGTGTTCACCCCGAGCTCGCGGAACTCCAGCCCGGCCCCATGACACTCGTGCACCCGGGGGAACGGGACGTGCATTTAATTGATGTTCCCTCGGGACACGGGGCCCCGGCTAACCCCTGTGCAGCTCCGCGGGGGGAGGAGCAGGTGTTCACCCCGAGCTCGCGGAACTCCAGCCCGGCCCCATAACACTCGTGCACCCGGGGGAACAGGGGACGTGCATTTATAATTGATGTTCCCTCGGGATACGGGACCCCGGCTAAACCCCGTGCAGCTCCGCGGGGGACGAGTAGGTGTTCACCACGAGCTCGCTGAACTCCAGCCCGGCCCCATAACACTCGTGCACCCGGGGGAACAGGGGATGTGCATTTATAATTGATGTTCCCTCAGGACATGGGACCCCGACTAACCCCCGTGCAGCTCCGCGGGGGGACAAGCAGGTGTTCACCACGAGCTCATGGAACTCTAGTCCGGCCTCATAACATCCGTCCAAAAGGGGGGGACGTGCAGGTATTTTTTTTCCCCAGCAGACGGTTCCCTGCCTTACACTCAGGCAGGCCCGGGGAATGTTAGAGGTGATAAAACACATGACCAGAGTCCCGTCCAACGTGACGTTGCAGAAATCTGCAGAAGCCTCAGAGGGGAGGAGCTTAATTCTCGGCTATTCTCGCTGGCCTCCGGGGCTGCTTCTAACGGGTCTCCGCAGCTCTTGTGCAAGTGTTCACCCCGAGCTCGAGGAACTCCAGCCCGGCCTCATAATACTCGTGCACCCGGGTTAACAGGGGACGTGCATTTAATTGATGTTCCCTCAGGACACGGGGCCCCCGGCTAACCCCCGTGCAGCTCTGACTTCAGCCACGTAAAACTTTCTGACCGGAACATACGCTCGTTAATGTTCCTCCTCAAATCGTTCAGAAAGCAGGGGAAAAGGCAACTCTCGCTGCACCGTCAATTAGTACAAGACCATGGCCAAGGTATTTTTGTGGTATTCTTGTTTTTTGTCTTTTTGTGTATTTATAGTATCGGCTCATGTGTGCATTCATGTCTGTTTCGCAGAGCGGCTCATCCCTAAAAACAAGCTCCAGTGCTTTAACCAGCAATGCGAGACGGCGATACCTGAACTACTTGGTAAGCCTTGCAATGTACACGTGCTCACCTGTCGTCTGGGCGCTCACAGCTGACTGCCTGCTCCCCTTGTCTTTACAGATCTCTGCGAGTTGGCACCTTCCAACGCCTGCACCCTGGTCTGCCTTCTGTGCGGGAGGCTGTTGTTGCACAATGGTCATCGTAGGGGGGTCGTAATGAATATGAGTCTGCTTGACTTTGACAGTGCCAAAGCTACACGGGAGAGTTCCACATCAGCATGCGTAACAATTTTAATGTTTGTCGACTACACTTCTTAGGGGCTGCTGCCATCTACTGGTGTAAAATAATTATGACATTGGGGAAATTATCATTTTTTTTGTTTGCTGTGTATTTCAGCTCTCTATTTTGATATACAATACAGTGGGACCTTTTTATAATGTCTCCTTTTCTTTAACCCCCCCCCCCCCCCAACAGGTGAGTAACCACAAAATGGCAGGGACCTTCGGGAAAGCGGTGTTGGTGGTGAGCACCCTGGAGCATCAATGGCTCTTGCGGTATGCCGCAATGAGACACAAACTCCCAGGGTACAGCTACAAACCAACCACATTTTTCTTTACCAACAAGGGCAACCCTATCAAGAAGATCGGAAGAGCTATTTCGAAAGCTTGGAAGTACTGGGGGCTAGGAGACGACATTACCACAGGCACGATACGCTCTGCGGTGGTCACCTATGTAAGAAGGACTTGACCACTGCCCAGCGGTGTTTGCAGCAGGTAAAGGCAACTTCACTAACCTGACTCATTTTTCTTTACTCCCTAGACCTGGGCAACTCACAACGAAGTTAACAAAACTGCAGTTTCGAGACACATGGCGCACAGCCTGAGAACACAGGAAAGCTTCTAAGTCCGTGACCAAACCCCGGCTGACCACCAACGAGCATGACGCCTCATCGGGGACAGCCTGCTGCCCCCGGTCGCTCACTCTGCCTCCACAGAGGACCCCTGTTTAAATGCACTGTCTGATTTTAATAAAGTGCTTTAGACTCAAAACCTTGGCTGTTCCTAGCTATGACCCCTGGGCTTACACTCCCGCACTGGGCTTGTGTCCCAGGCATCCATTCCCCCGCCCTGGCCGCATCCATGGCTGGTGAAAAGGATGGAGCATCCCAAAGCCCAGCATCCGGCTGGGATGCAAGTGCAGTCTCACTCCCAAGCCATTTTCCGACTCTCCGTTGCAGGCACGCAGCTCCAGATATGGCCCATCAAAAGTGTGACTCTTGTTTAGAGTTAGGGTTAGGGTTTAAAATCGTCTGGAAATTAAACACTGGTGTCTTTTTTAATTGTATTGTTTTTGAAAAAAAGTTGAAAGGCTGGGAGGATCTTCTGTGGAGAAGATCTTCCCGGCCTTTCAACATTTACTTTTCAAAACGAACATTTGTCATTCAAAAGTCCAACAGCGTAACGCAAGGAGAATGGCTAATTCATTAGGAACAGTCATTTGTAACACAGTACCAGTTTCAAATGATTAAAAACTGGGAAACTGTTTGAGAAAAAAAAAAAAAAAAGTTTATTTAAAAATATTTAATATATACACATTTTTTTAAGAAATACTGTTCCAATGGTCATTTCAAATGTGCTGCAAGTTTAAAATCGTCTGGAACTTAAACACTGATGCCTTTTTTAATTGTATTGTTTTTGAAAAAAAGTTGAAAGGCTGGGAGGATCTTCTGTGGAGAAGATCTTCCCTCCCTTTCAACATTAATTCTCAAACTGAATGCAGTAGGGATTCAAGGAAATGCATGCACATGGATTAGGGAGTGGTTAACATGTAGAAAACAGAAAGTACTAAATAGAGGAGAAACCTCAAAATGTAGTGAGGTAGCCAGGGGTGTACCACAGGGATCACTATTAGGTCCTCTGCTATTCCTAATCTACATTCATGATTTAGATTCTGGTATAGTAAGCAAGCTTGTTAAATTTGCAGACGACACAAAAATAGGAGTGGCGGCAAACACTGTTGTAGCAGCAAAGGTCATTCAAAATGATCTAGACAGCATTCAGAACTGGGCAGACACATGGCAAATGACATTTAATAGAGAAAAGTGTAAAGTTTTGCATGCAGGCAATAAAAATGTGCATTATAAATATCATATGGGAGATACTGAAATTGAAGAAGGGAACTATGAAAAAGACCTAGGAGTTTATGTTGACTCAGAAATGTCTTCATCTAGACATTGTGGGGAAGCTATAAAAACGGCCAACAAGATGCTCGGATATATTGTGAGAAGTGTTGAATTTAAATCAAGGGAAGTAATGTTAAAACTTTACAATGCATTAGTAAGACCTCACCTAGAATATTGTGTTCAGTTCTGGTCACCGCGTTACAAAAAGGATATTGCTGCTCTAGAAAGAGTACAAAGAGTAACAACCAGAATTATCCCGGGTTTAAAAGGTATGTCGTATGCAGACAGGCTAAAAGAATTGAATCTTTCAGTCTTGAACAAAGAAGACTACGCGGCGATCTGATTCAAACATTCAAAATCCTAAAAGGTATAGACAATGTCGACCCAGGGGACTTTTTTGACCTGAAAAAAGAAACAAGGACCAGAGGTCACAAATGGAGATTAGATAAAGGGGCATTCAGAACAGAAAATAGGAGGCACTTTTTTACATAGAGAATTGTGAGGGTATGGAACCAACTCCCCAGTAATGTTGTTGAAGCTGACACCCTGGGATCCTTCAAGAAGCTGCTCTGAGATTTTGGGATCAATAAGCTACTAACAATCAAACGAGCAAGATGAGCTGAATGGCCTCCTCTCGTTTGTAAACGTTCTTATGTTCTTATATTAATATAGATTCATCTATTGAAATATATGGATAGACCTAAGAATACTACTGTGCGTCACAGAAAAAAAATCTTGTAATACCCAAATGGTAATATTTTCGTTGGGCTCTGAACGATGGTATTATCACTTCAACACATCAGCTTGAGCTCAAAGTGTGGCTTGTGCAGAGCTGGCATTTCAGTCTGTGTATTTACAAGTAGTCTCAGGCCGATTGGTTTGGTGCAAATTCTGGGGTGAATCAATTTGTTTTGGATGTTTCATTTATGCCTGCAAATGAACTGAACCGTACTTCAGCATGCACCAAACGACCATTTGTGAAAGGGCTTTTAAAAGACTCAAAAAGTACTGTATGCCTAAATTATTGTTTGTTACTAGCAATATTAACACATTGTTTTCTTCACAAAAAAAAGGATGTAAATCCCATTTTGATGCAAATACCTTGATAAATCTGACTGAAGGCAAAGATACTGGTACCCAATAAAGTACAGGTGTGTAGATTTGTGTTAATCTGCATATTTGAAAACCAGTTGAATATTTTATATCAAAAATTACACTGCAATATAATTATATGATAATCGTGGTATTTTTTCTGATAGTTATCATACCATGAGAATTTCTTAGCATCCCACCTCTACATCTGACCCTATGTCACACCTACGTCAAACTTATCCAATTGTCAGGAAAATTCATATGGATACCCAAACACCCCACCCCCAATAAAGAAACTAAAAATATAGTAAAATGCCAAAGGATTATGCTATTGGGGGCGGGGAGTGTTTACTTTGAACGGACTCAGACAGAATGTATAAGAAAACTAAATATTCAATATATGTATGGCACCATTACAATCATCCCTGTAAAATCAAAAGAGGTTGGCTATCTCACCTGGCATTTGTTTTCTGCTTTCACCTTGTAAGGCTTGAAATAGATAAGCACTTGGTCTTCATCTACTTTGGCCCATCTTGTATACTTTCATCCTGCACAAGATAACAAATACAATTATGAAGTTACTTCATCAGTGGCGGACTGTAGCAAGATTGATTGATGTAGCAATCTCTGTGTCCTCCAGTTTGAAAGATCCACTTGCACACAATAGTGGGCTATATAACTTGATTTCATTAGTATGCTTAGCAATCCCCGGAACAATGAGACCATATAGAAAAAACAATACTTTAATCTGCATTTTCATCATATAACTCTATACATTAAATTAATTTATGAAGTTAATATTTTTTATGTATAAATGTATGAAAAATAAATTTGGTTCAAGTACATGTATTGGGGGTTGTTTTAAAACAAAATCTGACAGGGGATATTATATTATTTCTACCATTTTCCCTGCACCTGGAATCTGTGTCTATTTCACAAACACCAAAGTTGGGATTCATTTAAAACAATAAAATCACCAGTTTGTTTTATTGTTTAATAAAAAATAAAAAATAAAATAGTAAATGGGGAAAACTGACTTGGCTTAGTGGCTGCCATGGTTTTATAATTGACATATAAATTAAATCAATGTCTACATAAGACATATTAAAAAGTGGATGAGTAAAGGTCTCCACACACCAGACACAAAGTGATTTTTTAATTGGCAATGACTCCCGACGAGACCTTTCGCAGCGACATGACCACACAAACCAGCAGCGATAGGTTTGAAAATTGCCAGATCTATACAACTGTTCAAAATTGCTATTGACAGAACTATGATCAAGACTGGTACTACTTATCAACATGATGTGGAAATTATGAGTGTCTTCTCTGATGGTATTTCAACACATATGGCAGGCTTATCCAGTTCTTTCGAAATGGACTCCCATATATTACCTTTCAAATCTGTATCTTTATAATTGTGATGGCCTTTGTCATAAAGCTCTGGGTAGTTTTTCAACGACAAGTATTTTTCCTCCGTCATTTTGGAAACTGCTTCACCCTGCTGGACCACGTGCATTGAAGCTGTTCTCCGATTGCTCAATGCCCTAGTTGACGTGCGTCAAATCGCAAAAAATCGGATTCAATCCTATTTATTTCTCGTCAGTCCAGTGCTGCCCTGGTGCCGTTCCTGCGTAGCTTGTCGTGTGAAAGATACAGGAGCCATTTCCCTTAGTTTGCCGGAAACTTTAAATTAAAACTTCGATGCCATTTTTACTGCAGATTTATTTGAGTAATTCTTAAGATAGGTCAATTTCATTGGTGCTAATGTAACACTACCTTGATCTCTAACATTTACTGTCTAGTTGTTGCTGTTGCATTTTTCATTTCTTTTTTGGAAGTGTGCTTTAAAAGGACCCCATCCAGTCAGACCCTAGTATAATCCTACATAAAACACTGAAGATTCACAAGTTAATCAAAAGCATTCTATCACATAAACCTGACTTAGCACACCAGAACAAAATGTCTCAACCTCCGAGAAAACATATAGAATGTATATTTAGATTTTTACAGTACAAATGACTTACTTGTGTATTTAAATTTACTGCCCTGTTGCACACACTAATGAAAGTATTTCTCCAAAACAATCTGCAATAAAAGTAAAACGCAACATCACTGAGGTATTAATGTTTCCCAGACCCTGCAGCAAAATGCCTGGTATCACAAGAGATCAAAGTTTAGACTATAACTTGTGAGTTCAATAATATGAATATATTTCCCACTAGTTGCTAAAGATGAAAATGTCGTACAGAGATCTTGTTCCGCTTGAACAGGGACATGTGGTCCAGCATGACGAGAAGTCTGATCTGCACCGCGATGGGCAACCGATGCGATGCCAACACCTGTTGAAATTAGTACGAACTTCAAGGCAAAGACATAACTCCACGTGACAGGAAACAAGCACCACTCACACAGGAATAATAAATTTATAATGTGATGTAATGTGATCTCTCAACATGCTGAACATCAGCCTTTAAAACCACACCATGCAATGCGTGCCAGCCACTAACATGGTTATCAGATTTGTTGGTGTTGGCAAAAAAAATATGGGTTGTCCTTTGCAACTCCAGCAAGCTCCCTAATTTCTTTGTCAGCTAGCCTCTTCATTGCATCTATAGTATCTAATGGTATCAGGACTGGAAGAAGGTGGTTGTTCCCCTTGCCTGTTTGGTATGTCCCTTTAAGTCTGTTTATAAGAGCTTTTTCAAATGGGTCATCCAAGCATTTCACTTGATTCTTATCAATCCAAGAGTCTTTTTCTGCATCTTCCCATTCTGTTAGTAGCATTCAGCTCGGCGCACCTCCTCTTCTTGCATTAAACAGTGTTAGTCTACAGACTGCAGTGTCCCGCAGTGTTTTAAATGTGTGTGCATCGTAAGCCATGTATTCATCCTCCAACATAGTCACCATTTTGTCCACTGTGTAGTCCCTCACTTTCTTCACATCATCATCCAAAAGGTACCTTTTCTGGTTTTCAAAGCTTTGTCTGTCTTCCTTTGTTTATGGCATATGTGGCATCTCCAAACAAATAATTGTGGTTCATTTCAAGAACTGTCAGAAACCTATCAAGCTCTGCTGCCTTTTCATCCATTAGGTAAGTGGCCTTCATGATTTTGCATGCTGTTTTCGGTAGATAATCTAGAGAAAGCTTAAGTCCAGGTTTGATTACATCTTTATCTCTTGCTGTGCAAGCTTGAATAGCTGATTCCAGAATAGAGAAGTATTTTCTTTTTAGCATGTCTGCAGCCGTTCCCTCCACATGTATGCTACTTGAGTTTTCAGACAGTCCTTGTTTTCTAAATACAAAATACAACGATGACAAACGCCTCATTTTATATGCTATTTAGCTCTATGTTATTAGCAAAACAGATCTTGAATTTTGGATAATGGTGATTTTATATCTAGATTGATTGATTAGATCTTTATCACTGAAATAAACCTTGTCTGGTGAACTAAGCTGAGTATCTGTTTTCATCAGCAGAATTAAGACAAGCTTGCTCTTTAGACTAAATAGCCCACTGTAATGATTAGGGGTGTAAATCTGTCTCTTATATAACACAGTAAGTAGAATAGATTAGCGATTTGGATTTTAGCACCGTTTGAATAATTAGACTGCATAACATTTCTGTAACAATGCAATTAATGCTCGCCCTCTAATCATAACAGACCATTATCAGACCGCCGATGCTATTATTTTTTCATATTGCTTCACTGTTTTTATACATTTATTTATATAAAGGGCTTAATTTAGTAATTTATTTGATTTAATTGTTATTTTTTTTTCTGTCAAAAAACGTAATGGGTTTTTAAGTAAGCCAAGCCTTCATTTTTCACATACATACGAGATCGCAACATGTTAATAAGTGACTAATCTTTATTAAAGCTATAATGAAAAATAAAGCGTTTTGCTGGACACACTATTACAATCCTCATGACGAGTAACTGCATTTAAATGAAAAAGTAAGACTTGCCATTTAAAAGCCCATTTAGTTGTTTAATAGAAAAAAAAACCTGTAAATTAAACTAACTTTACTATGAACGCGTTTCTCAGTTGTGATTGAGATACACAAATGGATTAACAGGTATCAATTGTAGGGCTGCTAGAATTAAATTGAAAATCGATTTTTTTCAATCGATTCCATTCCTCATTGTATACATCGATATAAATACGGGATAATCGATTCAATAATTACGTTTTTGTAACACGCACAGTTAATAACATTATTTAAGTTTATCAACGAAACTGCACCGAACGCCCTGCCTTGCTATTTACAGTATTTCTGCCACAGACAAGCAGTGGACATGCTCTTCTTTTCCTGCTCGTGTTAACCAGTTTTCAGTTTTGAAAATGCTTTGTAAGTACGCCCCTCTGTGTATTCATTGTATAAACAAACAAAAACAAAAAAAAAGCGCGCTGCCTTGAATCCAGAGCAGGACAACAGGCTTGTATTCCTGGCAAACAGCTTGTAAATAAATTGTGCACATTGAAGAAAACTGACTGTATATAGTTGGTGCTTCTTTGGAGTTTCAAAATGAACCGTTTTATATAATGAATAATTAACAATATTCAATAACGTTAAAAATAAATAAACAATCAGTGATGTTAAACGCAGTTTTGGAGTAAGGATCGGCTAGCGGGTATGCATGTTGTGGTAAGTAAATCAATTTATTATTATTACTACTATTATTACTATATTACAGTAAAACAGTTATAAAAGCACTGCATATCAAATATACACTCAGCACCCCATCACTAATGCTATTATGTTATGCAAAAATCTATACCAAATATAAATATAAGCTAATGACACGAACAAGAAAACAAAAATTGAAAAGAAAATATATATGTATATATATATATATATATATATTTATATATATATATATATATATATATATATATATATATATACAGCTCTGGAAAAAATGAAGAGACCACTGCAAAATTATCAGTTTCTCTGGTTTTACTATTTATAGGTATGTGTTTGGGTAAAATGAACATTTTTGTTTTATTCTATAAACTACTGACAACAGTTCTCCCAAATTCCAAATAAAAATATTGTCATTTAGAGCATTTATTTGCAGAAAATGACAACTGGTCAAAATAACAAAAAAGATGCAGTGTTGTCAGACCTCGAATAATGCAAAGAAAATAAGTTCATATTCATTTTTAAAACACCACAATACTAATGTTTTAACTTAGGAAGAGTTCAGAAATCAATATTTGGTGGAATAACCCTGATTTTCAAGCACAGCTTTCATGCGTCTTGGCATGCTCTCCACCAGTCTTTCACATTGATGTTGGGTGACTTTATGCCACTCCTGGCGCAAAAATTCAAGCAGCTCGGCTTTGTTTGATGGCTTGTGACCATCCATCTTCCTCTTGATCACATTCCAGAGGTTTTCAATGGGGTTCAGGTCTGGAGATTGGGCTGACCATGACAGGGTCTTGATCTGGTGGTCCTCCATCCACACCTTGATTGACCTGGCTGTGTGGCATGGAGCATTGTCCTGCTGGAAAAACCAATCCTCAGAGTTGGGGAATATTGTCAGAGCAGAAGGAAGCAAGTTTTCTTCCAGGACAACCTTGTACTTGGCTTGATTCATGCGTCCTTCACAAAGACAAATCTGCCCGATTCCAGCCTTGCTGAAGCACCCCCAGATGAGTCCAATTTTCAGCTTTGCCCAACACCTGGTCGTCTAATGGTTAGACGGAGACCTGGAGAGGCCTACAAGCCACAGTGTCTCGCACCCACTGTGAAATATGGTGGAGGATCGGTGATGATCTGGGGGTGCTTCAGCAAGGCTGGAATCGGGCAGCTTTGGCGTGAAGCAAGCCAAGTACAAGGTTGTCCTGGAAGAAAACTTGCTTCCTTCTGCTTTGACAATGTTCCCCAACTCTGAGGATTGGTTTTTCCAGCAGGACAATGCTCCATGCCACACAGCCAGGTCAATCAAGGTGTGGATGGAGGACCACCACATCAAGACCCTGTCATGGCCAGCCCAATCTCCAGACCTGAACCCCATTGAAAACCTCTGGAATGTGATCAAGAGGAAGATGGATGGTCACAAGCCATCAAACAAAGCCGAGCTGCTTGAATTTTTGCGCCAGGAGTGGCATAAAGTCACCCAACATCAATGTGAAAGACTGGTGGAGAGCATGCCAAGACGCATGAAAGCTATGCTTGAAAATCAGGGTTATTCCACCAAATATTGATTTCTGAACTCTTCCTAAGTTAAAACATTAGTATTGTGTTGTTTAAAAATGAATATGAACTTATTTTCTTTGCATTATTCGAGGTCTGACAACACTGCATCTTTTTTGTTATTTTGACCAGTTGTCATTTTCTGCAAATAAATGCTCTAAATGACAATATTTTTATTTGGAATTTGGGAGAAATGTTGTCAGTAGTTTATAGAATAAAACAAAAATGTTCATTTTACCCAAACACATACCTATAAATAGTAAAACCAGAGAAACTGATAATTTTGCAGTGGTCTCTTCATTTTTTCCAGAGCTGTATATATTTTTCAAACAAGCGCAAGGTGGTGGTGCAAGCTCTGTCTCACAGTGAGGAGAAAAATTAGGCACTATTATCTTGTGGATTCTGAGATGTTAGTAAAGGTTCCGAAATAATTGTATTTTATCTTGCTCTTAATTGTATTAATACTTGTACTGTGATTCTTGAAATGTATTTTTGTTTACGACTGTAAGTCGCCCTGGATAAGGGCGTCTGCTAAGAAATAATAATAATGACACAGATAATGACCCTTGTCCAACAGAATGTTATAATACAGTAGTGTACCAAATTTGAAGATATCGCAAAGCATGTGTCAACTATCATTGGTAATGGTTCTTAATTTCTAATGAACAAATAAGAAACCTTACCTTATCATTAAGCATTGGAAAAATGAAGGATTCTGTGCTTGACATGGGATGCTGTGCTTGACATTGCATTTTAGATCACAAGGACTTAAAATGCAAATCAAAAGAAATGAATTCTCACTGTAAAAAAAAAAAAGTGATTTTTTTTATAGGAAGAGAATAAAGAACAGCCAAAAAAAAAAAAACCTTAGTCTTGGGGGACCATCCCACTAAAAAACGCTTCGTCCTAAAAGGGTTCAATTCAAATATCACTACTTTTATAACTTATCAGCCTGTGATGCAACTCATGTCTTGGCAAAGTACTGAATTACTTATTAAGAAACAAAATAAAGCACACATAAAAAATAGAAGTTGCGTAGCATATATGAAGCCAATATCTCAAAGCGTTTGGTCTTTATTTTCCAGAAACGAACGTCGCATGACCGCAATTTGGCAGCCATCTTAGGTCACAGATCAACGTGACCAGTAGTTAGATTTTTCTAGAGGAGTTTCCACAATGCAGAGAATATAAATTCAACATTGCGATCAGTTCAGAAGATCAAAGCAGTTATAGGTGTGATGAGGCTGGTAATGTCTGCAGATTTACAAAAAACATACAAGCTTCCCTCACGTGGATGCTTAAAGAAAAGCCATTTAAATGTCATATCAAGATGCCACCCAACACTGAAAATATTAACTGGCTGACGTGGACATAGACCTTTGGGAGACAGTCCCCATAATGTGACATTCAACAGTATATTGTAGCGCCCTTTCTGATTTAACATGAAATCACCTTGTGGGGACATATTATATGTCTCCCAAAGGTAGAGACTTATCAAAAACAATATTTCTCTCCAGTAGCGACAGGCTCCGAGACTGATAATTAATGGAGTGACTTGTGGAGATATACACTGCTGTGAAAAAGTCTTAGACATTTTGCACAATTTTATTTCTTTTTTCTGGAGGGGGGGGGCGGGTTATACTACCATAGAATCAACCTGATTTAATACTACCATGTCATGTATACATTTTATATCAAATAAAAATACATCCCCCCCCCTGTTGAGAACCATACCTACAGTGAAACATGGAGGAGGCTCGGTTATGTTTTGGGGCTGCTTTGCTGCGCCTGGCACAGGGTGCCTTGAATCTGTGCAGGGCACAATGAAATCTCAAGACTATCAAGGCATTCTGGAGCGAAACATACTGCCCAGTGTCAGAAAGCTCTGTCTCAGTCGCAGGTCATGGGTCCTCCAACAGGATAATGACCCAAAACACACAGCTAAAAGCACCCAAGAATAGATAAGAACAAAACATTGGACTATTCTGAAGTGGCCTTCTATGAGTCCTGATCTGAATCCTATCAAACATCTATGGAAAGAGCTGGATAAATGTGATGGGTTAGCTACTACAACACTTCATATTAGCTGCTCAAGTATAGTTTATTTTGAGATATTGTAACTCGAGAATGTGTCTAAGACTTTTGCACAGCAATGTACATTTGGTGGCTTTTGTCTGCATTAGAGATGAACACACAAGTAAATGCCTCAAACTGTATCTACCTGGGTTGTTTAGGCAGCAACTTTCAAGCCAATCCAGCTGTCCCTTGTTCTGAATGTCTTCTGGTTGTCCATCATTGTGAGGCCCTTCCTGTCCTCCTTCAGTTGTGAACATACCTCTTGTTACTTTAGTCCCGATCCCATTGAGGGGATTCTCTATCTCAGCCACCCCTTGAAGTCTCCCACCTAGCTGGCCCCTGTCTGAATAAGACTCTTGTTCCGAAGTTTCTGAAAGAGGAGAATCACATGCACGGTAACAGTAGATGTGAAACACATGAAATCACTTTGTAGGGGCATGTTATATGTCTCCCAAAGGTAGAGAGAGTCCCCATAATGTGATATTCAGCAGTATATAGTGAAGTACTTCCTGATTTAATTACCATATTCCAAGAGTGGGGAAGGATCCAAGGGTTTCTGCCCATCCATTTTCTCAGCCATCTCTTGGTTCTCTGCCATCTTGAGTCCTTCAACCATGAGTAATGTGGCATGGACCTTAAGAAAAAAATAAATAATAATAATAATAATAATAATAATAATAATAATAATAATAATAATAATAATAATAATAATAATAATAATAATAATAATAGACCACTACACTGCCTGTGCACTAACATGGATTTGTGGTTTGCGGATAACATTTACATTTTTATATGGACATATACATGTAAACAAAAGTTGCAGTTTTGACAGTTAACTACCATATTCCTTCATTTTAAGATGCACTTTAACCATTATTTTGCTTCTCAAAAATATCCTGCGTCTTGAATTAGAGTACAGTAGTGATGTGTGTATTAAAAATCACCAACAAAAGACGCGACTACCCGAGTACATAAACAGCAAAGTGACTGACTGACGAGAAAAGGCGAACAAAGACGTCCCTGCCCGATCTCGAATCATCCATGACATGCAGGCAGCCATTTTCAAAGAAGCATCATTAGCTTCCTGAGGAATTTAAAAAGATATGTTTTTACTACTTCAGTGTTTCTAACAAATGTTTCTGATCAGACCCCCATATTTTTCGACATGCCAAGCAATACCACAGTTCACAAATTGGGAGAAAAACAGGTGTGAGTAATGATGACTGGAAATGGGAAGCAGCACATAACTGTATGCTGTGTGTGATAGCAAACAACTGCAAACTGCCTCCATATCAATCAATCAATCAATCAATCAATCAATCAATCTTTAGTTTTGTATAGCGCTTTACATGATAAAAAACACATACAAATATATATATATATCTATATATACAGACGTGCTCAAATTTGTTGGTACCCTTACAGCTCATTGAAATAATGCTTCATTCCTCCTGAAAAGTGATGAAATTAAAAGCTATTTTATCATGTATACTTGCATGCCTTTGGTATGTCATAGAATAAAGCAAAGAAGCTGTGAAAAGAGATGAATTATTGCTTATTCTACAAAGATATTCTAAAATGGCCTGGACACATTTGTTGGTACCCCTTAGAAAAGATAATAAATAATTGGATTATAGAGATATTTCAAACTAATTAGTTTCCTTAATTAGTATCACACATGTCTCCAATCTTGTAATCAGTCATTCAGCCTATTTAAATGGAGAAAAGTAGTCACTGTGCTGTTTGGTACCATTGTGTGCACCACACTGAACATGGACCAGAGAAAGCAAAGGAGAGAGTTGTCTGAGGAGATCAGAAAGAAAATAATAGACGAGCATGGTAAAGGTAAAGGCTACAAGACCATCTCCAAGCAGCTTGATGTTCCTGTGACAACAGTTGCAAATATTATTAAGAAGTTTAAGGTCCATGGAACTGTAGCCAACCTCCCTGGGCGCGGCCGCAAGAGGAAAATCGACCCCAGAGTGAACAGAAGGATAGTGCGAATGGTAGAAAAAGAACCAAGGATAACTGCCAAAGAGATACAAGCTGAACTCCAAGGTGAAGGTACGTCAGTTTCTGATCGCACCATCCGTCGCTTTTTGAGCGAAAGTGGGCTCCATGGAAGAAGACCCAGGAGGACTCCACTTTTGAAAGAAAAACATAAAAAAGCCAGACTGGAATTTGCTAAAATGCATATTGACAAGCCACAATCCTTCTGGGAGAATGAGTCAAATGAATGAGTCTGACAGATGAGTCAAAACTGGAGCTTTTTGGCAAGTCACATCAGCTCTATGTTCACAGACGAAAAAATGAAGCTTTCAAAGAAAAGAACACCATACCTACAGTGAAACATGGAGGAGGCTCGGTTATGTTTTGGGGCTGCTTTGCTGCGCCTGGCACAGGGTGCCTTGAATCTGTGCAGGGCACAATGAAATCTCAAGACTATCAAGGCATTCTGGAGCGAAACGTACTGCCCAGTGTCAGAAAGCTCTGTCTCAGTCGCAGGTCATGGGTCCTCCAACAGGATAATGACCCAAAACACACAGCTAAAAGCACCCAAGAATGGATAAGAACAAAACATTGGACTATTCTGAAGTGGCCTTCTATGAGTCCTGATCTGAATCCTATCGAACATCTATGGAAAGAGCTGAAACTTGCAGTCTGGAGAAGGCACCCATCAAACCTGAGACAGCTGGAGCAGTTTGCTCAGGAAGAGTGGGCCAAACTACCTGTTAACAGGTGCAGAAGTCTCATTGAGAGCTACAGAAAACGTTTGATTGCAGTGATTGCCTCTAAAGGTTGTGCAACAAAATATTAGGTTAGCGGTCCCATCATTTTTGTCCATGCCATTTTCATTTGTTTTCTTATTTACAATATTATGTTGAATAAAAAATCAAAAGCAAAGTCTGATTTCTATTAAATATGGAATAAACAATGGCGGATGCCAATTACTTTTGTCAGTTTCAAGTTATTACAGAGAAAATTGTGCATTCTTCGTTTTTTGTGGAGGGGTACCAACAAATTTGAGCACGTCTGTATATATATATCAATAATCAGAAAATAGAACACACATAGAAATTATATATATATATATATATATATATATAAAATCAGCAATAAAACACACATATAATTATATGTTATATACATATACAGAAGCGAGAGAATATCACTTTAAAAACTTGCGTAAGCTAAGCTATACAAGTGTGTTTTTAAATGAGATTTAAAAGCATTGGCAGAAGGAGCTTCCTTTATAGTACTGGGAAGTCGTTCCATAATTTCGGTGCAATGTAACTCAAGCATCTACCACCTGAGTTTTGTTTCTGAATACTTGGTATGGAAAGTAGCCTGGCATCCTGTGATCGAAGTGGACGATTAGGAACGTATGGTTTTAAAAGATCCTTTAAATAGGGTGGAGCTAAGCAATTTAGAGCCTTGTGGGATAATAATAGCACCTTAAAATCGATCCTAAATCGAACAGGAAGCAAATGCAAGGACGCTAGCACAGGGGTGATATGATCTTGTTTCTTACTCCCAGTTAAAACTCTTGCAGCAGCATTCTGTACAAGTTGCAGCCGAGATATAACATTGTTACTAATACCAGCAAAAAGGCTGTTACATTAATCAATCCTTGAAGATATAAAAGCATGCACCAATCTCTCTGCATTCTGCTTGGAAAGCATACCTCTCAGTCTAGCTATGTTTCTTAAATGAAAAAAGAACATTTTTGTAACATTTTTAATGTGTGATTCAAAGGAGAGGTCTGAATCAAAAGTGACACCTAGGTTTTTTTTATCTCTGCTCTAGAATCTGTACAGAGACCGTCGAGTAGAAAATCAGATGAATCTATGTTCTTGTATTGCTTCTGAGGTCTCATTATCATCAATTCTGTTTTGTCTGAGTTTAACATTAAAAAGCTTTTAAACATCCAATGTTTAATGTCAGCAAGGCAGGTATTCAAAATATTAGCAGCAGATACATCACCCTGTTTGAGAGACAGGCAAAGCTGAGTGTCATCAGCATAGCAATGAAAATGAACTCTGTGTCTACGAATGATATTTCCCAAAGGAGAACAGAATTGGGCCAAGAATTGAACCCTGAGGAACCCCACACGTAACCTTTGACATAAAATAGGTCGCCTCCTCAACTTTAACAAACTGAAACCTATTAGAGAGATAGGATCTGAACCAGAACAAGACAGTACCTGACAATCCCACTAAATGTTCAAGGCGATTAATTATGACAGAATGATCAATGGTGTTGAAAGCAGCACTTAGATCCAGTAGAACAAGTACTGAAGGCGAGCCCATGTCAGAAGTCATCAACATATCATTTACCACTCGAATTAGTGCCGTCTCGGTGCTATGATAAGGCCTGAAACCTGACTGAAATTTCTCAGAAATATTCTGTGCAGCAAGAAATCTATTTAATTGTTCAGCCACTACTCTTCTAACACTTTGGACAAAAAAAGGGAGATTAGAAATAGGCCTGTAATTATTAAGCACATTGGGATCAAGGGTAGGCTTCTTGAGCAGGGGTTTTACTATGCAGTCTTCAAAGAATTTGGAACAGTACTTGATGAGAGTGAGCTGTTAATAATATTTGAAACTGTGTTATTTATTTTTGGATATACTTTTCTCAAAAGTGTAGTAGGAATGGGATCTAATGCACATGTTGTGGGTTTAGTCTTTTTAATTATGGCATCCGGCTCTTGTTCACATGTCAAGCAAAAGTGCTGTAAGATTTGGTTGGGTTCAGACGGACCAAGAATATTTGTATAATTGTTTATATCAGTCAACTTATCTCGATGAGGTATGTAGTTGCTCAACTGATTCCTAATGTCGGTCACTTTTTTATTGAAGTGATTCACAGCTTACTGGAGGAATATTCTGTGTAACGCGCTCTGATTGCGGATTTGTTAATCTTGCTGTTGACTGAAAAATAAATCTTGTATTGTTCTGATTTTTGTCAACAAGATCGGAGAAATAAACAGATCGAGCTAAAGACAGTGACGTTCTATATGTTAAAATACTATCTTTCCAGCTTTGATAATATATCTGAAGTCCAGTCGATCTCCCATCTGCGTTCTAATTTGCGACACATACGTTTATGCATACGTGTTGTATCATTAAACCAAGGAGAAAATATTTTTGTAGATAGTTTCTTTATTTTATAAGGTGCAATAGTGTCAAGACTATTTGCCAGAGTGGCGTTATATTTATCCACCAAATCTCCGACCACTCCTGACTGAATAATTCACAACACAGAGTTTGTTATTCATTTAGCAGGGGACAATTCTATATTGTGTTTATCTAGATTCTTATTGTAGTTTTTGGGGTTTTTGTTTGTAATTGTTTGACTTAAATATAATTGGCTCAGTAGTACTTCAATCTTTAAACCGAGGTCCTGTCCACATTGTGTGGATGTTAAAGATCCCATGGCACTCTTCGTAAGAGCAGGTATGTTAATCCCGGTGTCATGGCCAAATCCAAAAAGCAGGTTATACAATCCGGCCTACCTAAAGTCCCTCTACCTTAATTAGGGTTAAAAGTGTGTTTGTGCCCCACTTCCCCCCCTCCCCCGGACCCTCTTGTAATGAGGCCTCCGTCTCAATGGGTAACTCTCCTAGTTAAATAAATAGTCTCTGTAAGTTGTTTCTGACAAAAGCGTCTGCTCAATGACTAAAATAATGATTATATACGATTATGAAGTTGTGATGTCAGGCTTTAATCACAGCCTGTGTATTTGTAGATGGATCTTGTCTTCATTACACTAAAACAAATAAAACGACAAGTTAACACATGACCTCCAGGTGTACTTGGAAAATGTTGTATTTTTATGTTTTTGGTTGGCAACACCCTGTATTTACATTCACTGCAGTATAATAAAAACACAAATACTACAGTACTGTTTATATAGTAATATCAAAGGTATAGTTGGGCCAATCCAATGTCAACGGCTCCTACTCAGCCTGTTCTGTTTTTCCAAATTTTACATTTATGTTATTGATACATGAACTATACGTCTTAAACTATCAAGCTCATCAATATGGCATTTTCACCTGTACAGTATTTCCATGATTCATGATAGATAGTGAAACAAGTAAAAGAGGATACAAGTTACAGGAGACAGCATAATTGCATGGGCTCGGACCGCCGAGTGAGGGAATACAGTGGGCGTACATGTATATGATTCGTTTTGATCAGATTCATAACTTTATTTATTTTTTATATTTCATTACGAGTAACTTAAAATATTGAACAAGTTCACAAAAATAAACCAACTTGAAATGTTATACGCTCAATACAAAACACTATTCTCTGGCAACTTATGATATGAAAAGTAAAATAATGTAAACTAATGTACCGTCTATTACAGCCGGCCTAAACTCATATATTGTAATACAGTACAGTAAAAAATAAAAGTTAAACAGGGGTGCACAGTACCTTACTATAGATCTTCTGACTACAACGTAGCAAAAAAATAATTTTATGGAAGTATGCATAGTAGTCGGCCGATTGAGCTGATAAACAACTGTAAAAAACTGTCTTTCGTGCCTGCTTTTCCCGCTGTCATACAGTTGCTATGCGCTTACGTCACTGCTATTTTTGAAACTCAAACGCAAACATATATATTTTTTGAACATTGCTCGCATTATGCAATTATCCAAATTAAAATGCAATGCACAATGGACTTCGGGACCGCGAAATGTGCATTTAGTACCATACAATCATAGAAAATTATGCGCTTAAAAACGGGACCAGCTGCATGCTATGCAGTTAAGCAATTATTATACAATTATTCAATATGCAAATAAGTGGAGTCGACTCTACATCAGATTTGGCTGTGTATTTTTCATGCATCAATCTATGGTCTACCAGTTCTTAAATATTGTATAGCAAAAGTTGAATGTATGCAATCAGTGTTATGTACATACTCTACTGATAACGACTGCAGTGTAGCTTTGAATATGTCTAGTATCAAACGGAATAAAAAAAGTGTTACTTCTGTAATGACATCAAAAATCCTACTGAACTAAAGTAGAACATTTCTACTGAAATACCTCAAGTTACCATCATAAATAAGAAGCTCTAGCATCAGGCAACAGCAAGCACAGTACAAATTGTAATAATCCAATTAAATGTTTTTCCTGCTTGGCTGACGACCCAATCAAAACGATGCATTTGCAACCCAACTTTGCTTGTTTTGTGTGGCTTAACATTTGGAGAGAGAAAAAGAAAATCTGCAACTGCAGGTGAATTCGAGGGTTCCCCCCCACCCCCACCAAATGGAACAGAGACAAAAGTATTTACCCGCCAAACTGGCACTGGCCAGAAGCAAACGTATGATATAATATGCCATACATATATATGTCCACTGTACAAAATTATCTGAACAAAGTCATTCTTCTTGTTTAAACTTAGCACAGGAAAATTCCTTGAAGCTCCAAATTACCATTTGTAAAAAAAATGATAAAACGTTCATGCACCCGCATTTCCACATGCCTTTGAAACGTGTTTTTTTTGTTTACTACTACAGTCAAAAAACTTAAAATAAACCCAAACAGTTAAGCACACAACTTAACATAAACCTAAATCTAACCTATTGCAAAACTCTACATTTTTTAAAGACATACTGTAAGATGTATTTTATATCTCATTGCAATCCAGAAATGTAAAATCAGAAACGTATTAAGTACAGTAGAGTACATACATTAGGCCTAACTCGTATTAAGCACAGTACTGTACATACATTTTTTTTAAAGATTTTAAACGCTTCCCACTTCATATGTTCTTAAACATGTTGTCAATAGTTTAAATCATTAACATAATTGACTAGCAATAGATAGCAATATAGTGGGATTACATTTTCTCCATTTTAAATTGTGAACTAGAATATTGTGCAAATGTTTAATTCATTACATAGAAGGCATTAAAATATGTCCTAGTCTGGAGGGGTGGGCCGTCCCCAAATATATATCGGCAAGTAAAATATTTCACTGAATTACCTGAAGTTAGATTAATCATGAAGTCTATTTTTTTTTCAGCGATGGAAAATGTCTTACAGCTAAATTAATATATAGGCCTACCTGCGTAAGTCTCTGCAAGTGACGCTAGCTACCACGATTAATGATTTGATATAAGAGATTCTCGATAGTGTCAGTAAATTACTTCGTGTTGTGAAGAAGGTCTCTTCAAGATAAACATTCTGTAGCAGTTGAAGAACAACTTTGTGTTAATTTAAAAAATCTCAAACTTCCTTTGGCAGCGATATACAGTAAACAAATAGCAGAAAGTGTTTAATGTATGTGCTTAAATATGGAATATATAACACGCATACATATAACAGTATGCATTTGTATTTTATTCTATTTGGCAAAACATTATCGTCTCACTTTTTTTTTTTTAGAACCTACGCTATACAAGATCATAACCATTTACAGCAGTGGTACTCAATTACATTCTCTGGCGGGCCAGATAAGGACATTTCCAAACCTTGGGGGGCCACAGGGCGCTCAAGATGTGCGTAGTGGTGGGGGGTTGTTTAAATGGTCGTGAAAATCTGACTATCCAATCAGACTTTACATACAGTAACAAAACGTTGCAACACTGCACTTGCACCAATCAACTAATACATCTCAGAAATAACTACTTAACAAGTTACAATGTTTGATCACCATTAATAATAAAAATATTAAGCAAATACCATTTCCTGACCAGTATTCAAATGACACCTTGCAAACAAACAATTATACAAATCTCACTGTAATGCTATTAAAACAGCATGTTATTCATTTTAATTTGATTAAAACTAGAAAATGTTCTGACAATCACTGTGCTGCAAGCATTCAAGTTAACTAACGAAAGCTCGTTAGTTAACTTGAATGCTTGCAGCACAATACTATTTATCCTAAAATATGTAAAACTGTACTATTCCAGAATAGGTTGTGAAGGCTTTACTTTGCTCCACTGGATTAACTATAAAAGTATACGCTTTCCACGTGTGTATTTCAGGCAGAAACAGTACATAAGTAGATATCGCTTTTTTCTTTCTTTTTTTATCCCTGCCATTGTAGTTTCTTCGCAATAAACAAAGTGGCAAATGACACATTTTCATGAAGTAACAGCATTACTGGGGTTTACTTTTTCTTTTTTAAGCTGTGCATGCAAGTGAAAACTGTCAAATGTAACTTAAATAAACGCTTCAAAAAATATATGTGGAAAAGGTGGCCAAAACCCCCCCACAATTTTCGTTTATTACTCTCCTCATAACAGAAAATAGGATCACAACAAAACAAAACGTTGATCACTATACGTAGCATGTACCTTTGCCCAGTGTCTGGAAAGTGTGAAGCACTTTCGAGCGATGTGCATTACCTGCAGCGGTCTGTATCCCTCGATTCTGACTCGCTTGCCAAATCTGAAGCATCACTTTGTTGTTGTTGGTTTTTATGTTAATCTCACACATCACTTGCCATTTTAGACACAGACGTCGACTTTTTGGCTTCGAATGAATGTGCAGCAATGTTTGTAAGAATATTCAGATAGTTTCAGCGCACTGAAGAAAATAATATTCCTACCGCTGTTTTCATATTGCACAAAGCCTTCTTTCATTGCTCAACAAATGAGGCACTAAAACTACGTAAATTGGCGGAGATTTGTGACGCCTGCCAAAATGAGAGCTCATCAGAAATAAAGCTTGGCCAGTCAGCTGACTTGTTCTTCTATTAGGCTGCCAAAAAAAACGAGTATTAGGGGAAGCAAACGTATTTCCTAAATGAACAAATTATTATTAGTTTCTCCAGTACTGAAGGCACAAACACTCATTATTATCACTGATTACCAGTTTTAACCGGACAGAAACACAGATCTGACCCGTGTGTGCTGAACTATAGGCTATTCAATGCCTCCCTATTTATTCAGTGAAATGAACGGTCGAAAGCAACGCTACCAGGCACTGACGTCAGACAGTTATCTTTTTTGGTTCAATTTCGGTAAAACCAGGACCCCTCCGAAAATATATACCCCGTTGCACATCTACACTCCCGGGACTATGTGTATGCCAAGTGTGGTTCCTAAATTAGCAGTACTTTTCGAGATACAGGTGTATACAAAAGCGTCTTCATTTTTCTTTTTTTTTTTTTTTTTTTTTACAAGCTGTTTTCTTCGCCATGCTGTATCTCAAAAAGTATTTCACCAGATGCTACCCCCGTTCACAGGGTTTGTTGAGCCTGTCAATCCGACCCCCCCCCCACACACACACACACACACACGCACACACACACACACACACACACACACACACACACACACACACACACACACGAATGTTCATGCATATCGATGGAGATTAACAAATACATACATTTCACTTTGAGTAATAAATAACTCAGCACTTACCTTTTAGTGTTAGGAAAAACGTGGTCTTTTTTTGTGGAATCGGCTACCGGGTTTGGTGTTTTTCAAATTTGACTTTGCAATAACCAATTTAACAAAAAAATACTGGAAAAAACGGTTTTGTGGACGATGGTACAAATCACGCTGTGGAAACATCCAGCGACGGGCGTTAACCAATGAGAGAGGACTGATCACGTGTCTCAAATCATTCCGCGTGACTCTTCCAATGAAAGCGGGGCGGTGACAGCGTGTTAGTCACGTGATATCCGCGTGTTCCCTTCTCTCACATGATTTGATCTCTGTTGTCGCGGAGATTTACTCTGCTGGAGACGCGGGGGCGGGACGGGGGTGTCCTGCCGGTACCCCGTTGTCAGGCACGGGGCAGTGGGGGGCGTTCTCCTGGGGCGCTCTGGCGGTCAGCTAAGAGCAGCCCGAGTGTTGCTGTTCACTCGATTTCATCAATAAAATAGCTTTCTATTTTGGAAGATAAAAGTTGTACTCTTGGATTCTTACCGCCGCTACAATCGGGGTCCGTTTCTGTCTGCAATATTATGATACAGGTCATACTTGCAAAACTCGTATATTAATCAACGTTTTAATTTTCTTTCATGATACAAAGTGGAATGCAAAACAAATTAAATAAATAATAATAATAATAATAATAATAACACAGTAATATTGTTTTTATACAGTGTGGAGTAGTGGTTAGGGCTCTGGACTCTTGACTGGAAGGTCGTGGGTTCAATCCCTGGTAGGGGACACTGCTGCTGTACCCTTGAGCAAGGTACTTTACCTAGATTGCTCCAGTAAAAACCCAGCAGTATAAATACAAACTAAAAAATAGAAATATGTACATTGCGATCTTACAGTTCAGCGCCACAGTCAAACCACGCGATATCTGTTTGAAGTAAAGCCCCGCCCCTGCCGCATCATTTCGCAATTGCTTTACACAGCTCCAGAATGAGTGACACATTGGATAGCCAATCTCTACGACATGAAACTATACTGTAGTATCCCTCTATCACGTGACTTTTTTTACACCCACGTCACGTGTTCCCAGCAAAGGCTGAGCGCTGATCTGCTTTCAGTGACAGCAAACAAAACACAATTCGTAGTGTAATATTTGGGTTTGGAAGTGGTGAAGAAATAACTCTTAATATCAACAACGGATGGATGCAGACAGATTACAATCTGACAGTTTGATTAAAAACAGCTCACACGAATGTCAACAACTGCGCCACCCCACACACACTTCTGGGTTTTGTCAATAAAGCTTAGGAAAACAAAATCTTTAAATAACTTTATACAAACAATTGAAGGCAAACACTCGTACACTATTCAAGCAATACTGCACAGCAAGCTTAATGCTACCAGGAGAGTTTAACCAACTTGCTAGCCTTTTAACAGTAAGTATTTTCATTTATTATTAACCACTTCAACTCCAGATGTAAAAATGAAACCCCTTCCCAGGTACCAGATTTTGAAAATAATAATAATAATAATAATAATAATAATAATAATGTTTTCAAATCTGTAGTTGCTATAAAATGTTAACATATGATGAATAAAACACAAATAAATGACTTAAACTGTGTTTTTCATTAACCCTTTATGCTGCTGTGTACTACATACCCATATTCAATATAGAGATAAAAACGTTTTTTGTTTTTCTTTAACAATGAAAACAAAAAAGCTGCTAATAACAATAATAATCAGTAAACAGTAATTATCAAATAAATACAACTTCAAAACGTGTGCCAGTTTTGACTTGCTCTGTGCCATTTATTGAAATGTTCAATACAACAGAACCCGGGATTGCCTTCGCAACCACTGCACATTTTTCTTTTCTTTTGTCTTTTCTTTTGTTTTAATTTTCATAGCAGACCCTGTACCTTTTTTACAGTGTCTGCTTCGCTTGTGTTGGAGGGATAGTCACAAATGCTTGTACACAGCTACTTTGCACAGGCATTGTGATGGATCTGGCTGCCGCATTGCCTGTACCCAGTGCTGTGTTTTGATAGTATTTAGTCACAGCACTGCCATTTCAAACCAAACAGCTTCCCGTTTGCAGCTGGCTTACCTGTAAAGTAACTGCATGCTCTTCTGTTCATACAGTTTGTATTGTTCTTGGCTCCACATCCTCTTCATCATAATCACTGAGTGATAAGTCAGCATCACTGTTGCTGGTATCGAAATCCTCCGAACCAACTTCACTCCCGTTGCTCATTATAGAAAGACCACGTACGTTGCCATGTTTAGCTTTCGCTAAAAACTATATAAACTACAACTAAACAAGTAAAACTAATAATAAAACAAAACATAATAATTTAAAACACTATATATATAAAAGCCGACTGCTTTTTTTCACACTGCGGACTCACCATGTAGCCACCCAAGAGCTACAACGTTGGTGGACAACGCAGCTCTCGGGCAGCTTACAGGCAAGCCCGCAGGCGCCCAGCCAGACTACAGGGGTCGCTGGTGCGCGGTGAGCCGAGGACACCCTGGCCAACCTAGCCCTCCCTCCCCTCGGGCGGCGCGTGGCCAATTGAGCGCCGCCCCCTGGAAGCTCCTGTCCTCCGTCGGCAAAGGAATAACCTGGACTTGAACTCGCGACGTCCAGACTATAGAGTGCATCCTGCACTCCACGTGGAGCGCCTTTACTGGATGCGCCACTCGGGAGCCCCATTTTACATTTGTTATTAATTTTGTAAATATACATGTTAACCTAATTTTGTAAATACCTATCGAGCCTAAACAATAACAAAAATAATGTTGCAGTCGAATATCGTACGAAGTAAGACCGAGTGTTTAACTTTAAAACACGTATTTGTCACGCTTTTCAAACACGTCACTGTGTTTATAATTCTAAATGTGTTTAGGATTTAGTTTGTTTTGTAAACTCATGGACGCGTTTATGATTTGTAAAACATTTTTTAAACATTCGTACAGGTTTATAACAGGGCTGGTGTTTAAAATCTAAACATTAAACTTATCCAAAAAAAAAGCACAGATTAAAAACACATAACGTTGAGCGTTATTTAGAGTTCCAAATGACTAAACGTCAACACCTGATGACGTATAAACACTGCTGTTTAGGAATAGAACGTTTCTATTATACATGTATACACACGTGCCGTTCAGATATTAAACGCGTCACACGTTCTTGGGTGTACAGTGTAACGTCAGTGTTTTCTGTGTTTACGCAAGATGGCTGACTCTATAAGTTGAAGTGATACCGATAGTGATACGTCGGTACAGATAGGAGACCCCGGTAAGTATTACTGTAACCAGAGCTCTAGCTGCCAGTGTTTCTATGCGGTACAATTTTACACGTCCATAGCGCCTGAGTGCTTAACAACACAAAGATTGGATAATCTAATCAAAGCTATGGACTGAAAGTCAGGTTTTAAATAAAGTCTTAAACTAGAAGTTATTGCATCTGCTTCCCGAATATTCCGAGCAAGAGAATTCCTTAGATGCGGGGCACAGTAACTGAAAAGCCCAGGAACCATAACACACCTAAACACCTGTATATGCTACTGTCTGCTTCTGAAAGCCGTTTCAAAATACAGAGCACCGAGCCCACACCACATAATACAAAACCCAGCCTCGCAGGCTTAAAACATTTAATATTTTTTTTTTTACTAACAATAATAATAATACATTTTATTTATATAGTTATAATTTTGTGAAGCACATGAGACGCACGCATATAAAAACAAAGGTTAAATTATTATTATTATTTATTTATTTATTTATTTATTTATTTATTTATTTATTTCTTATCACACGCCCTTACCCAGGGCGACCTTACAGTTGTATACAAAAAAATGCATATCCAGAATTACAGTACAATTAAGAGCAAAGCTACAAAATACAATGATTTCAGTCCTAATAAGAGCGATTACAAAACCCAGTAAGATTTGATATCGGGGCAGCTCCAGAGCGGAGAACAGTGTTGATCGTTATATCCGGGTTAGCTACGAGCGCATGTGAAATACAAAATACTTCAGATTAGGTTAAGTGCAATAGGGAGCAGATAAGTGCAAGTAAATGAAATACAGATCACAACAAAGTCCAAAACTAAACTACAGAATGAAACCCTACACAGCTGAGTCCCTTTCTAAAGTATGGTGGTGTAATTACAGCAAAGTGGCTCCTTACTCCGGTATTTTTGTGTGAGGTAATGCTTTCTTTTCTTCCCTTAATCACAAAGCTGCCCTGCCACCTCTTTCTGTAAGAAGAGACGTGTAGGGAGACGTCATCAGTGTGTTTCCAAAGTACTTCCGTTTTTGTTTTCGCTGCAGTATGCGTCTGTTGAAGTAGAAAAGGTATCTTTTTATAATAGCAATGCTTGCTTTATTTATAAAGCTTTCTGGAAATCTAAATAAACCATGTCGTATGCTTTGCAATTATCCATTGTCGATGTTGCATCCTCAAAAAATCAAGCAGGTTAGTTAGACACGATCTCCCTTTCCTAAAACCATGCTGACTGTTTCCCAGGATATTGTTACCATATAGGTAATTTTCCATTTTGGATCTTATTATAGTTTCCATAAGTTTACATATAATAGAAGTCAGGCTTATTGGCCTGTAGTTACCTGGTTCAGTTTTGTCTCCCTTTTTGTGGATCGGTATTACGTTTGCAATTTTCCAGTCTGTCGGTACAACCCCTGTGTCAAGAGACTGTTGCATGATCTTGATTAGCGGTTTGTAAATAACTTCTTTCATTTCTTTGAGTACTATTGGGAGGATCTCATCAGGCCCAGGGGATTTGTTTATTTTAAGAGCTCCTAGTCCCTTTAACACTTCTGCCTCTGTTATGCTAAAGTTATTTAAAACTGGATAGGAACAGGTCAACATGTGGGGCATGTGGGGCATGTTGTCCGTATCCTCCTTTGTAAAAACTTGTGAAAAGTAATCATTTAATATATTCGCTATTTTTTTGTCTATGATTTTGCCATTTGTGTCTCTTAGACATTTAACCTCCTCTTTTGAAGATTCTCTTGCTTTTAATATATTGGAAAAACATTTTGGAATTGGTGTTAGCCCCCTTAGCAATGTTCATTTCTCTCTCTCTCTCTCTCTCTCTTGGCCTTTCTAACTTCCTTTTTGACTTATGTTTGCAGTTCCAAGTACTCTTTATGTGTACTTTGTTTTTGGTCCCTTTTAAACGCTCTGTAAAGTGCCTTTTTTCAGCTGAATATTTTTTTTTTAAATTGATCTATTAAACCATTTTGGCCATTTTGTTTTAGATTTAGATTTGTCTACTTTTGGGATGTAATTGTTTTGCACCTCTAGTACTACATTTTTAAAAAACAGCCATCCTTTTTCTGTGGATGTTTTCTCTATTTTACTCCAATCTACTTCTGTTAGTCTCTGTTTCATACCTTCATAGTTTGCTTTTCTAAAATTGTAAACCTTAGCTTTAGTCATTACTTTTGGGGTTTTGAAAATCACTTCAAATGAAACCATGTTGTGGTCTGAGTTTGCCAATGGCTCTCTGACCTCTGTTTTAGTTATTCTGTCTTCGTTATTTGAAAAGACTAAATCAAGGCATGCTTCCCGTCTCGTCGGTGCCTTGATAAATTGCGTTAGGAAGCAGTCATTTGTCATATGACCAGAGTCAGAATAGTGCTACTTGACCAGGGTCAGAATTGAGTTCCATGACCATAGTCACCCTTACGGAAATGTCCCATAGAATCCTATAGTAGTACTATAGGACTCTCTATAGGACTAAAAGGGTTTTAAAGGAATCCTGTAGGATTCTTGTGACAGGAATGGCTGAGTGGGTGGTGGGAAGAATAAAAGAGACCAGTCCCGGCTTTTAGTTATAATCCGCGGCTTTATTGTGCCACAACAGAAAATAATGGAGCCGGGATACACAACGATGTGTAACCCGGCAACCACAAAGCAAAACAAACAGGGGGAAATTGGAAAAACCAAAAACAACGAAGAATGTCAATAAACCCAAAAGAAAACAACAGTCCGTCCTTCCTCCTTTCCCCCAGGTACACAGGGCGGAGCCAGTGCAGCACTTCCGGGTTTGCGCTCCTCCCGTCTCACTCCGGAGCGTCCCGTTAGTGCTCTAATGGGTGCAATAAAACAAGGGGTTAACAGGGACCCTCTGTGCCACACAACCTTCCTTCTTATTTCCCTTCCCCTCGTTATTTGTACTCCGTCCGTTTACTTCCTTTCTCTCTCTCTCTCTCTCTCTCTCTCTCTCTCTCTCTCTCTCTCTCTCTCTCTCTCTCTCTCTCTCTCTCTCTCTCTCTCTCGCCGTCTCTCACGCAGTACCTTGCCAGAAGGAACAGAACTCCGGGCCACGCCCCCTTTTGTACGCTCCGTCCCGTTCCCATTGGGCAGCGCGGGCAACCGCCGTTGACCAATGCGCGATTGCCACAGCGCTCCCCGTCTGGGTTGGTGACGTTGCGCACCGTGGACCCGCCCCCCTTCCAAGATGGCCGGCTTCCACCTCTCCTGGGGATGTCTGCTCCTCCTCCCCAGCACCGTCACCGGTCGGAAGGGAGATCTAAAACAAGAATTCACTCTCTCTTTGTCACAATTCTTTAAAAAAAAGTATCCTCCTATAGTACTCAAAAGGGTCTCCCTATAGTACCTCAATAGGACTCCTCCTATAGTATGCGAAAGAATCTACCTTTAGAATAATACTATGACTCTGTTTAGGACTGAAAATGTAAGAATGACTTTTACAGTATATACTAGGTTTATAGATTGAATAAAGCAAAATACTTAACTTTTAATAAACCGTTTAATAAACCTATTTATTGAATTACCAGATACTGAAAATAGCACATTAGTAGGAACAAAATAATGTATAATAAATTTAAGCAGAGCTGTTTTTGTTTTATTTTATTCTGTTTTAAAATATTTCTGATATAGCTGGGGTGTGTAAACTTTTTAAAACAAAATAAAAGCACATCATAGTAAATAACACAAGTGTTGCCTGCAGATAACTTCAAGTAACCCTTAATATTTAAAAAGACAAAGCAGCAGCCATAATGAATATGGACATAATTTATTGTCCTACAAAATTTTAAATAGATATAATAAATTATTATATACAAATATGCACATTTTTTAAAAATATAAATAAATCAACAGATGTACAGACTCCTTTACTTTAACCATATAGTTTTCTTTTTGACAATAACAATACTATATTATCCTGTTCATACATGTGTAACAGGGTGGAGGCTGGGCATGAACTGGCAACCCTACGCACTCCAAGTGAGCATCTAAACCACAATGCAAAAGAGCCGAGCTCGTCTGCATACATGGTTTTAGAGCTCTTAACCTCCTCTCTTCTCATCGACAGGGGACAGAATCCGTAATGGCACTATACCACACAACACTGCACGTTACACATGTCAAAACAGAAAGAGTTGTACCACGTCCTTATCGCTAGGCTGTGAATTTGTGATTTGTGAAAAGGGCAGGACAATTGCAGTCACTTGTGTTCTTTTTTTAATTTTCCTGCAAGCTGCCTTCCTTCTTTACTTGCACAGTATTTAATTTCCAAGTGGTGCTCTAGCTGTGAGAAACAGCTGTCTGTGATATGTAAAACATCAGGAAGACACAGGCATTAACTGTGTATTGCTCACGCTGACAAACATGTCTGCATGTCCATGTTATAAGGCTTGATAATGCTTCATGTTCATCTAAAATTTCTGTTGCGCTTCCTGATTCTAATAGGTCCTGTAATGCTGCCAACAGAGTTGAAAGGTCATAGCAAGCATCATATGAACTTTTGGAATCAGAAAATAAAAAAATGGACAGTCACTTAGCAGTCTAGAGCAGTAATTTAGCTCAAAGCTACTTAGAGAAAACTATAGGAGAAAAATGATAAAACTTAATATTGCAGCAAAGAACTCCGAATGATTGCCAACCTCATAACAAGATTAGGAAAAAGTAAAACAAAAAACAACATTAAAATGGAATTTGAATCTATTTACTCTTTAATTATTTAGTAATAATAATTTCGTATGAAAATTGTTTTGTACATTCTGATGAAAACATGGTTAACATTGATTAATTTGTGAAGAATTGTTGAAACGCTCATTTTAAAGTGTGAAACACCTAAGCCCTTTCAACTTCATTTGGCATGAAATTCACAGAACTCTTCTCATCAATTGACATCCTAACACATTTCCTTTCCAAATGGTCCAAAAACACAGCCTCTGTTTTATCATTCTTGTGAATTTCAATGAGAAAGTTTGAGGATATGCTAAACTCTCTACTGTATATAAAATCTGCAATTTTTTCCAGTTTCTTCACAGTCAATATAGCTATCTCTCTCCCATGAACAGAGCATGGCCCATCTCTGCACTTTACTAGCAGAAGAGAGGTTAGTTCAACAACATGACTATTTTGCAATTCAGCTGTAAAGTTAGACCTTTTCATTACATGGTTATAGTTTTTAGTGCGATACAAAACATGATTGTAAATAAACCTGTCATACACAAGTACTTCTTTTTTAACTTGATGACCAAGTAGAAATTCTTGTTGATCCAATAAGTTTTTTTTAAGAAAATATGTACAGGTTCACTGGCACTTTGTATGCTTGTAGCTTTTTTACCTTTTTTATCACAGTATACATTTCACACACTTGTTTTGATACGCTCTGTGTACCCTAGAAAAGGCTTTTTAATACCCTGTTGTACCCTTCATAAGGGAAAGCAGAGGTTGCCCAAAGAGCTCCCCAGTCACTAACACCTCTAGGTAAATGCAGAAGTAGATGGACATTAAAGGTCAAGTGACTTTTACCATACAGAGTCTCAGTTTGGTTTACAAACTCCTTAAGAACCACACTTACTTTTCTAAGAGTTTCTCTAGTAATTGAGTCTGTCAAAAGATTATTCACTGAATAGACCAAGTAAAACCAATGTTGAATGTATCTCAAAGGTAAAATCCCAGTTAAGCATGGCAATGAATAAAATAAGAGAAATGAGCGCCACTCACTGACTTTCCAATACTTCCTGTCATTTAAAGATTGTGGTATTCTAGTTATTTCTTTTGGGGGAGCAATTTGCAAAAGCTTTCTGTCTATCATTTATTTTTCTACCTGCATACCAAGGAGAACAAGCATATGTACTGTCTAGCCACAAAGACACAAACCCCCTTACTACACCAAGAAGAACACAGTGCATGTATTCAGATACAAAAGACCGTGACATATTCAAAACAGGTAAAAACAACAACGGGGAAGAGCCTTTAACACCATTCACTGGGTTTCCACTTTCAGAAGCAGCAATTGCATCTGCTTTGTGCTGTTCATGAGTTCTTATAGGTGGATCTTTTTCTTTAATGGGGTGTACTCTAGTGAATTCTCTTCCCTTGTGAACATGCTGACCAGGATGCAGACAAAAGTCACAACCATACTTGCCATTAAACAGGGTTGTGTTACGAAGGGCTGGTCTAGCCACCGAATCTGCTGAACAAATTAAAGTATGTATTTTAACAACCTTCTGACCTTCTCCTGGAATTATTACTGTTACACCTGTTTCGTGCAAATCAGTTAACTCTTTAACAAAAACACTCAAGTAGCTATCCATCCTGGGCTTTCCTGGGCCAAACCACAGACATGACAACAGAACATTGTTGATTCTTAACTTGTATGGGAGTTCATTCACCATTACCTGAATAGGCCAGAAACTGCTTCTGGATGATTTAAATACTTAAACACCATCACTGTTCCACTGAAGAGAAATGCCATTCTGACCAAACTGTGTGGAATTCCTTACTTTTTGGTACAGTTTCCCAGATGTGACATCACCTATCTCTCTGCTTCTAGTGTGGACATTTTTCTGGATGGAATCTAAAACGGCTTCTTTTTCAAGCAGTTCCTGCTTTTTCAATGGGAGCTGGATGAAAAAGTGACCAGCCTTTTTGTTTAATTCTTTATTAAACCCCTCACCACATTCTGGACAGGAATCTACATTATCATTCTCAGGGCAGATGTATGATTGGCATATTTTACAAAAAAAATGCAGCACCATAGATGACAAGTCTGCACAATTGAACTTTTTGTACAGATGGTATTTGGTTGTTTTAGGAAAGTCTTTAACATGACATGACATAAGTTCAAGAAGATTATCCAAAGCAGAATCTGTCAGTCGATGTTTCAATGCAAAGGTCACTTTCATTTTTACTGAGCGGTGCTCCTGGATATAGTGGGTGATTGTCAAACTCATCCTACAGAAGAGAGGAAATACAGTTAGGAAGAGTAGAACCTACAGGAAATCTTAAATGGTATTATCATTGATCAGAAACGTTATCTGGAATGCATAACTTTAAACAAACACAACAGGATATATCACAATTCATAAAATTCGTAAAAATGGTTTAATTCTGGATTTGCAAAAGTGTAAGATACTGTAGCGGTGGTGCGAATGGATGGACTGTGGGGGTGTATTTAGACAGGGGAATTTGAAAACAATTTTTGTCCAGTGTGTACTGTGTTAAGTGTTGTGGGCGCCAGGGTTGTATTGTATTTTGTGTGTGTCTCTCTCTCCCCGCTGTTATCTTGCCTGCTGTTCCTGTGCAGTCTGCAAGTGTTGACGTGAGTGCGCTGTTTGTGTTCTGTTCTGTTCTGTGTTCTGAGTCGGGTTCGCTTTTCTCAATAGCTACTTTACCAAACCAATGTAGTAAGACCATCGTTTAGGTAAGTGTTTCCCAAACATCATTGAAACTACTAGCTCTTGAACTTCTACTTGAGTTCACGAGCGGTCTGAGGGAATCGTGAAATGTTTGGGTAATGCATTGTGACACCATAGAAACCAAAAACATAATAGTTCACCAAACGAAAAATATATCTGCACACTTGATTTTGCTAAATAATTCATGTGTTTCAAACCTGCCTACGCTCTTAAGAAACCACCATATGATGCACTTCAAGACCGCTAGTTAAGTTGCAGCTTCACGTGTGGTTTTGGGATCGATCGAACAAAAATCGATAGAACGCCGCTGCAGTAAACCGTAATAATTAATAATCTTCAAACTCCAAGTACGACTGTTATAGGGAATTGGAGACGTATCCCTATTTAGTGTGGTTCAAGTTAAGAGCTATTCCATTTTAACCTCACTGCCTGGTCTGATCTTTTATTTTCCACCGTCACCGCCGCAGAACATTGCCCATAGCATGCTCAACGCTACAATATTATACTTGAACACTACAAGCAATGCCATCTTAGGTCTTGCATGTTCATTTTAAAATAATGTACCCAAGGCATCGGTGGTCTCTGTATGTGTGTTATTGTGCTTATGAACTATTTTAAATTGCTTACATAAAGTACTCGCATTCATTTATGCAAAATAATTTAACAATGTAATGTGTCAAGGGATAGACAGAGCTGTAAGCCTAGGCTGTTAGCAAATTGGTTGTGAAATTGGTCAAAGCAAACTATATACACTCGTTAGTTCTAAATAAATGTAAATTAAGTAAATGTAATGCAGTTGTGCATATAATTGTCATTACATGTTATGGGATTGGATGTTAAGCATACAGTATACACGGTAAGATTATATAACATTTAAAAGATTATATACAGACGTGCTCGAATTTGTTGGTACCCTTACAGCTCATTGAAATAATGCTTCATTCCTCCTGAAAAGTGATGAAATTAAAAGCTATTTTATCATGTATACTTGCATGCCTTTGGTATGTCATAGAATAAAGCAAAGAAGCTGTGAAAAGAGATGAATTATTGCTTATTCTACAAAGATATTCTAAAATGGCCTGGACACATTTGTTGGTACCCCTTAGAAAAGATAATAAATAATTGGATTATAGAGATATTTCAAACTAATTAGTTTCCTTAATTAGTATCACACATGTCTCCAATCTTGTAATCAGTCATTCAGCCTATTTAAATGGAGAAAAGTAGTCACTGTGCTGTTTGGTACCATTGTGTGCACCACACTGAACATGGACCAGAGAAAGCAAAGGAGAGAGTTGTCTGAGGAGATCAGAAAGAAAATAATAGACGAGCATGGTAAAGGTAAAGGCTACAAGACCATCTCCAAGCAGCTTGATGTTCCTGTGACAACAGTTGCAAATATTATTAAGAAGTTTAAGGTCCATGGAACTGTAGCCAACCTCCCTGGGCGCAGCCGCAAGAGGAAAATCGACCCCAGAGTGAACAGAAGGATAGTGCGAATGGTAGAAAAAGAACCAAGGATAACTGCCAAAGAGATACAAGCTGAACTCCAAGGTGAAGGTACGTCAGTTTCTGATCGCACCATCCGTCGCTTTTTGAGCGAAAGTGGGCTCCATGGAAGAAGACCCAGGAGGACTCCACTTTTGAAAGAAAAACATAAAAAAGCCAGACTGGAATTTGCTAAAATGCATATTGACAAGCCACAATCCTTCTGGGAGAATGTCCTTTGGACAGATGAGTCAAAACTGGAGCTTTTTGGCAAGTCACATCAGCTCTATGTTCACAGACGAAAAAATGAAGCTTTCAAAGAAAAGAACACCATACCTACAGTGAAACATGGAGGAGGCTCGGTTATGTTTTGGGGCTGCTTTGCTGCGCCTGGCACAGGTTGCCTTGAATCTGTGCAGGGCACAATGAAATCTCAAGACTATCAAGGCATTCTGGAGCGAAACGTACTGCCCAGTGTCAGAAAGCTCTGTCTCAGTCGCAGGTCATGGGTCCTCCAACAGGATAATGACCCAAAACACACAGCTAAAAGCACCCAAGAATGGATAAGAACAAAACATTGGACTATTCTGAAGTGGCCATCTATGAGTCCTGATCTGAATCCTATCGAACATCTATGGAAAGAGCTGAAACTTGCAGTCTGGAGAAGGCACCCATCAAACCTGAGACAGCTGGAGCAGTTTGCTCAGGAAGAGTGGGCCAAACTACCTGTTAACAGGTGCAGAAGTCTCATTGAGAGCTACAGAAAACGTTTGATTGCAGTGATTTCCTCTAAAGGTTGTGCAACAAAATACTAGGTTAGCGGTCCCATCATTTTTGTCCATGCCATTTTCATTTGTTTTCTTATTTACAATATTATGTTGAATAAAAAATCAAAAGCAAAGTCTGATTTCTATTAAATATGGAATAAACAATGGCGGATGCCAATTACTTTTGTCAGTTTCAAGTTATTTCAGAGAAAATTGTGCATTCTTCGTTTTTTGTGGAGGGGTAC